>NW_020525159.1:0-44638 GCF_003368295.1 Carassius auratus | reverse complement strand
TTTGTTATGTAGAAACCTGTTAGCCACTTATGTTTATAAAGCACATAAAGGTTGAAAATTCAGGCTGAGGTATGACTGTGTGTATTTTATGTTGCTGGAAATTATGTGAAAATCTTTTGAAGTAATGTGAGCCACAGACCTCGTTTTACTAACAAATCTAAACTGCAATCTAAACCCATTGGAAATTCCTGAAGAAATCGATTGCTTGTTAATCCTAATTGTCTTCAGGGTTTTAGGACTACAAAGTGAGAAGATCTGTTGTGCTCTTTTGTTTTATTTTGCTACTCTCTCTTTTTTGATGTTCTTTCGTATTATGCATTGCTTCTTTCCTTGCTAACCTTTTATGTATACGCTCTGTTAAACATTTTTTTGTTTTCATATTTATGGAGTTCCTTTGAGCTTTGGAGAAAAAAAAGTATTATTATTTTAAATAATAACAGTAATATTTAAAAATAATTAATAATGTAATTATTATTAGGTGGTTTTTGACAAATTTCCAAATAAGATTACAAAAATAAAAATACAAATCACAACAATAAATAATGATAAAAATATTATTAGCATCCGTTTTTTTTTGCGACATATTTGAAAAATCACAATAATAATAAAAATAATAACAATAATAATAAAATAATAATAATAATAATAAATTAGAAAAACAATTTCTGTTAGCTAGCTATTTTTATTATTATTTTCATTAGCTAAAGTTGTGTGTGAGCCTAATTTAATTTTATTTAATTTTATTTTATTTCAGGATTTTATTCATAACTCTTGGGTGACTTCTTTGACAAATTATGTTAGCTGTTTTTGTGAAATTCCCAAAGAGATTCCTGAAAATTACATTATTATTATTATTATTATTATTATTACTACTACTACTACTATTATATTTGCAAAAAGATAACAGAAACTGTAATATGGCTTTCTTCTGAAACAAACTTTCTGGAAGAAGACGTGTGTTATGGTGGTTCTGCACAATGGACAGGGTGTGTTGGTGGGGCAGTTCTTGGCCAGTGGGTCCGCAGACAAGGCTCACAGAAGACGTGGCTGCAGGGATGGCACAATGTAGGGACTGAAGTAGACATCCAGACACACAGCACAGATATAGCCTCACGATCCCGGCCGGGGCAGCTCCTCGTCCTCACTACTGCTAGATGGGTTCCCTGTAGAGCTCTTCAGCAGAGTGAGAGAGCAAAAGAGATGACTCAGAGCTGCTATTAAACTCAACAATCTGCTGAGCTTCACCTTTACTAGGTAGAATCGCTTGCAGTGTTATGCTGATGGCTCGCATAAACAGTGTTTTGACTTGTTGGACTGTCAAACACACGGTAAGATTCCCTGAACTGTCCTGTTTTGGATTGTGTCCCAGGCAGCACCCAGAGGTGTTGTGTCCACACACATGACTCCTCTGGTGCACAGGGCCTGTCTGCATAATCACAGCTCTCCCACCCATGGGGACCTCCAGAGCCTATGCCCCTTGTTCCCTAGGTGTGTCTTTATCACCAAATACACATCTCATAAAATCCTGCACATCCCCACTTGACAACCCAGAAACGCTTCCTGTGGACGCCAGAATCCTAACCTCAACATCTCACACTGAACCTGTTAGGGCATAAAGCAAAGTCAAACATTTTTATATAAATGGATAATGTAAGGGTCCTTTGTCTGCCAAATCAAAACCCACCCCACTTCTAGACTGTGGACAATGACAAATGAATGAGGAAAATATGTTACTTGCATTTGAATACTAATAATCAGACCAAAGCCAGGTATTAAAGGACTAGCACTTTCTAAGAGCTGTCTTCTGTGGGTTTTGATTTCATAGGAGACACTTTGGGGTGTTGTTGCATTAAAGGATAATCAAAATCATTGTGGAGAGAATTAATTTGAATTTTTACAATCATTTTAAATCTTTAATTTGGCTTTAACTGAAATTGTACATCATTGATAGAGTGAGCATTAATGCTCATGAGTTTATTGCAGTATATTCAGAACCACTAATGCAGAATCTGTTGATTGTTGAAAGATGCCCTCTGCTGGAAAATGATCAATTCTGAATTATCTGTGGGTGATCATTCTGCTTTATAATGTGCTAAAGAAAAAAGGAAGTAATAAATAACATATGAATATAGGAATATATGTAAGAAATGATGTACAGCCAGTTGACCATTATCACAAAATAAAGAATAATTTGAAAAAACAAATATTTGAAGAACAATAGTCTGTTACAATGTAGAAATCAATCAGTCTTTAGAAACAAGACAAAACAAAGGAACAAAATCATAAAAGTAATATATTATTATTATTATAATTTCTGCACATCAAGGTTACTTATTTTCCTCTAAGTTTACTCTCATCCAGCTCTTTGACTTTTACTAGTTTGGTGCCTTTTTCTGGGTGATAAATGCTTTGTCTTGTTTTAGGTTTTATATATCATAACAGTAATACTGTAGTCCCCTGATTATATTTTAACCAAGTCAATAAACATTTATAACTTATATATATATATATATATATATATATATATATATATATAATATGTAAGATTTTAGGAAATATGTAGTAAATATAGACAATACACATGTGGCATCAACATAAACTAATGAAATACAATATTACACACACACACACACACACACACACACACACACACACACACACACACACATATATATATATATATATATATATATATATTTACATTATTATTTATTTAATGATTATTTTTTTCCATCAGCACTTGAAAAGCTGATGATAAATCAATTGAATAAATTGTATTTATTAAACAGACAAAGTTTTTTTTAATAATAATTAAATCTTAGGCTCTAATTTAACAGAAAGCATTACTGATTCAATGACTATGGTCTTTATTTTGTTTCATTGTTTGACTCATTTGTATCACATTTGATAGAGACTTTAAAATTGCAAATAAGTTTTTCTTATCTTCATTTGCCGCCAGTGTTCACTTCTCTAGAAAAGCAGCTGAAAAGGGCTAATATTCTGACAGAAAAGCTTTAGTCCTATTACAGCTCATACATCATGTCTAAAATGTAAACTCATTTGTAAACTCATGCTTGATTGCGTTTCTGTTTCACCTGCACGTTCTCCTGCTGCTGGCTCTGTTTGCAGAGCTCTCTCCTCCTCTGTCTCCTCCTCAGGCTCTTCAGTTGCTTCCTCTCTCTCTTACCCAGCCTGCGTTCCCCAGTGGGAGTGGGTGTTAGCAGGGATGAAGTCACGCTGAGCCCTGCTGGAGCTCTGCCAGCCTGTTCTCCAGCCTCCTGTTCCTCCTCAGAGCTGCTGAGAGACATCAGAGGAGCTCTGCGGTTGAAGGAGCTGCCTGCTTCCTGATCCTCACGAGAGATGCGTGAGCCTCTAATAATATCCGACATAACAGGATCTAGATCAGACCTCCTCGAAAGCATCACAGTCCTGCCATAGGGAGGAGGGCTTGTCCTATGGCATGGGGATGTGGAGGCCTGTTGTCTGGCTGTGGACCTCAGCATATGCCCTGCCTGGAGATCACAGTCTGGAAAGTGCAGATCAGAGTATCCTCGTGGGGAGTTTTGCCCCCTGTAATGAACTACCTGGTGGGCATTTGTGTAGTCCAGACTGAAAGTCTTCCTGTGGGCTAGTCTGGTTCCAAGTCTGTCCCTCTGCAGAGGCCTGACCTCCAAACACAAGGCCTCCGCCGTGCGCCCAAGGTCCTCTTCTCCATGTGAGTCCATCTCAGATCGGATAACTCACTGTTGAACTGAAACACCCCCCCCACCCCACTGTGCCCAACTCTACAGCAGACCAGGAAACATTTGAATTCATTGTTGAAGAGGTGAGCAGGAACATACTGGCCCCCTGAGGTATTTTGCACTGTTGACAAAGGTAAAGCCCCCTAAATAGTGGCAGTTCAGCGACCCGATTGTCTCTGGGGGCCTATAGAATTCAAACAACCCACAATGCATGCATTGTGTTATAAGGGTGGCAAAATTAGGTGAAATAACTAGACCATCCTTTTTCAGCAGACACCGTCAGCTCTTTTTCTGTCTGAACAATTGGCAGCATATGGGAATATGACAGTCACGCTGACTGAAACAAAATCTGTGGTCATTTTATACAGTTTGCATGTGTGGCTTCTACTTGATGCTTCATTTTTCTTTTTCTTTTTTCTCTTTCTGTACAGTCATTAGGTTATAAGGCCAAGTTTTAAACAATCATTTTAGTTAAACAATTATAATTTATGGAAACGGATAAAAGATAAATGTAAAAAAGTGAAAGATATCTGAACTCTTAATGGCAAGCAAAGCAAATTAATAAGTTTATAAAAAAATAATAATATATTTTTAATTATATATATAATATATATATATATATATTTTTAATGCGGCAAACATCTGTTTTAGCTTATGTCCTTCAGAGTAAATGGCATAAAGAGTAAATTAGTGATGTG
This sequence comes from Carassius auratus, assembly GCF_003368295.1. NCBI lineage: Eukaryota > Metazoa > Chordata > Actinopteri > Cypriniformes > Cyprinidae > Carassius > Carassius auratus. Next base: position 40,197 of record NW_020525159.1, on the reverse strand, counting down.
TCTTTAATGGACCTCTGCAAACTTTCGTTATTTTTTTTTTCTCTCAGTTTTTTGTTTCGCACACCTCTCACAACTTGGCACGTTTTCAAAGCCACCTGCAAGTCGAATGCCATTACATAAGGTTACGTAAGCTCGTTGTCGCAATTTTTCCATTATTAATTATGCATGTTGATAGCTTTGCGATAGCCGTAGTAAAAAAATAAATAACAATTAAAAAAATCCGTATTAAATGATGTTGGGGAAGCAAAGTCTATGCTGCATGAAGTTAAGAGTGGTCTGAATCGTTGGGAAGAGGGGTCTCGTTCCACAATCCGTTCTCGTTATGTTCTTTCATCTTTTTGCCATGTTCTCACCAGATGGCAGCAGATTTCCGTTCTGGGGAACTCATGGAACTGTCCGCGGTGCTGAAACTTCATTTTCCCGATGCATCTCTGCAACAAAGGTAATAGTCTTGTAGAGTACAGTATTACAATCAATCCAATAATCTTCAAAAGGTTTGTGATATCCAAAATATTGAACTGTCATTATATGTTACTGAAAAAAATGGAAACCTAAAAAAGAACAGCTATTTTAGGCTACCAAAGTATACCTAAGTATCTAACTAAGTACTTTAATACAAGCAAAACTCATTTTTTTTGTTAATCAAAACTCTTTAAGGTAACAATTGCAGGTTACGAGTTTTTAGAGTGTAATGCTCATATAATAGCCTATGACACTTTTTGTATTCACATTTTTTATTTATTGTAATTCATTCGTCAGACCTAGCTATATGAACTGTATTTTTTATCATTTCGTCATGATTATCTTTATTATATCTGAATTATCTTATACACATTTATTTGTCTCAAGTTTCAGATTTCAAGCAGATTTTCTTTATCTGCAACGAAAATCAAATTAATTGAAAGAGTCTTTCACTGCAAAACTATAATAATAATAATAATAATAATAATAATAATAATAATAATAATAATAATAATAATAATAATAATACATTTACCGGACGGAGCAAGTTGTTGAATTTGCATGCGCAACTTTTATAACAGAAACTGTTGAATATCTCAAAACATATTGTACTAGAACTCTGCAAAAACGAAAGGACAACTTTGTCCTGCTGTAAAGCTTGCACGGCCGCTCTGCAAAGTACGCGCGCCAACCTCTTCTCAGCCATCTCTGACGCACTTAGCACGACTCGTATAAATGAATTCACTTCGTCACTGAGCGCCAATGATAGCAGCTCGAGCGTGCGGCACTTCCTCAGCCCGGAGCTCGCCATGCGTCTTCAGAGCAGCGAGGTGACCGGTGCGAGGGACTGTCTCTGAGTCACCGCTCTCACCATGGAGAGTTACACCAATACCACAGAAAGCCAAGACTGGAGCGGGAACGCGACGACAGCTGGCCAAGTTGCTTTGAGTTACCAAATAATCGGCTCACTTTTCCTGGCCGCGTTAATTCTGTTTGCCATATTGGGAAACGCGTGTGTCATCGCTGCCATCGCTTTGGAGAGATCGCTTCAGAATGTGGCCAACTATCTCATCGGTTCCCTGGCCGTCACAGACCTCATGGTATCGGTTCTAGTGCTACCCATGGCAGCCCTGTATCAGGTTCTGAACAAATGGACTTTGGGACAGGAGATGTGTGATATTTTCATTTCCCTAGATGTGTTTGTGCTGTACCTCTTCCATCCTACACCTGTGCGCAATCGCTTTGGATAGATACTGGGCCATCACCGATCCCATAGACTATGTAAATAAAAGGACCCGAGACGAGCGGCTATCTTGATCAGCCTCACTTGGCTGATAGGATTTTCCATTTCCATTCCTCCCATGTTGGGCTGGAGGAAACCAGAGGACCGGGCTGATCCCGACGCGTGCACAATCAGCCAAGACCACGGGTACACCATCTACTCGACTTTTGGAGCTTTCTACATCCCCCTCATCCTCATGCTTGTCCTCTACGGGCGGATATTCCGAGCGGCGAGATTTCGCATTAGGAAAACTGTGAAGAAAACCGAGAAAGCTAAAATCGCGGACAAATGCCTGGCAGTGTCTCCGGCGCTGTTCCCGAGGAAAGCGATCGGCGAGGTGAACAAAACTTGGAGGCGAAGCGTGGAGCCGCAGCCGAGCTCCTGCGTAAACGGAGGACTGAAACACTTGGACGACGGAGAGTCGTTCGAGATTACAGAAGTTCAGACCGTCTCCAGAAACCACCTGAGCCTGCCCAACAACCCTCAGCCGTGCTTCGAGAGCAGAAACGAGAAAAACACGGAAGCGAAGCGCAAAGTGGCTTTGGCCAGAGAGCGCAAAACGGTTAAGACTCTGGGAATCATTATGGGCACGTTCATTTTCTGCTGGCTGCCCTTCTTCATTGTGGCGCTTGTTTTGGCCTTTCTGTCAAGACTGTTTCATGCCCGAGTGGTTGAGGGCGGTCATTAACTGGCTCGGATACTCCAACTCACTTTTGAACCCCATCATATACGCGTACTTTAACAAAGACTTCCAGAACGCATTCAAGAAGATCTTGAAATGCAAATGTATTAGACAGTGAACGGTGCTGTTTAACGGATGCTAATATGCAGATATTGATTGTTAAAGAACTGCTCTAAAGGCATTAATACTAAAGGACCCAGTGCGGGACAGTACAGCACAAGAAGAGGTAGAGCTCTTTCCTTGTGTATTTATTTATCTGTGAAGTTTATCTGCTTCCAAAAAAAAAAAAAAAAAAAAAAAAAAATGCATATACAACTGGATGGATTCAGATAATACCAGGACACTCAGACCAGCTGTGTGCATTCAATAATAAAGCCCTTAAAAAAAAAGGTTTTTATTTTACTGTATATGATGAAAGCCACCTTTCATCGAGCAGGGAGGTGGGATTGTAAGCACACAGAGATGTCAAGATCCAGCAAATCATTTATTTAGAAAAATGTAATGTGAAACCATTTCTCATTTTTTTTATTTATTTTCCGCAGTTTTCTTATATGACATGGACTGACTGGAAACACCTTGAAATAAAACATAAATCTAGATCAATAAAATGGACTGAATTTGAATCATTGCATTTGGGGTGGGATGGGTCTCTTTAATGAGGTTGGAAAGAAAAAAAAATCATGTGGTTAACCATACACTGTTCAACTGTGTAATTTAGGAAAGTCATGAACAAAAATATAACAAGTTAGTATGACAATATAATGCAACCTCGCTGAAAGAATTATTTTCTTTTTCAATTGGCATCTAGGTAAGCCAAAAATATTTAATTTAGCATTCAAATATGTGCACTTAGATAAAAATGCATTATAAAGCATGTGTGAAATGTCAGTGACAGTTAGAATCAGAGATGCTAAGAGTACGCAATGATCAGTTTGCCTCAGGCACAGCTAGGCCATTACCCATGGGCCCTTTGTTCCTCTAATACTGCAGCCTTGCCATGTTGCATTAAAAAGTAACTTAGAACCCATAAACCAGTTCAAGTGATTAAAACTTAAAACCCTTATGTTTGTTCTCATTTTTTTTAAATGCCTAAGAATAGTTCACCCAAAAATAAAAAAAAAATAGATGAAAATGTACTCATCCTCAGGTTATCCACAATGTAGATGAGTTTATATCTTTGGCGATTTGGAGAAATGTAGCATTACATCACTTGCTCTCCAATGGATGACTGAATGGGTGCTGTCAGAATGAGCATCCAAACAGCTGATAAAAACATCACAGTAATCCACAGGACTCCTTCAATAAACGTCCTGTGAATCAAATCGAATGTGTGTTTAAGAAACAAATACAGTCGGTAAGATGTTTTTAACTTCAAACCATTGCTTGCAGCCAAAATACGAGTCATCTATTCATAATATTATACTTGCTTCAGTAAAAAAAGTCATTTTATCTGAATTATAAGAGAAATATAAGCACAACATGCACCATTTACAAGCCAAAACAGTCTAAAAGAGTTCTAAACAAACATATTGGTAGATTTTGATGTGAAAGCTCAAAATATATGGGATTTTGCACTGAAAGAAGCATTATTATGGATTATGGACTGGTATATTGTTAATTGTTTATTGAACTACAGTCATGTTGTGATGTTATTGTGATGTTTTATCATCTGTTTGGACTCTCCTTCTGATGGCACTCATTCATTACAGAGGATTCATTGGTGAGCAAGTTATGCAATGCTACTAAATTTCTCCAAATCTGTTCAGATGAAAATTTTCATTTTGGGGGAACTGTTCCTTTAAAATCTAAAGCAAAAAAATAAAAATAAAAAGACTTCAGCTATCATACAGACCTCCTCTGGTAAATTGAATTGGCTTATGTCACCCCAAACATATTTTACATAGGTCTCCAGCTAGTCCTATATATTCTAAACCTCCTCCACGTCCAGTGACATTTTCAGTGTATAAAGTCAGTGGCCACATGCACAGTGTGCTGGGGAGAGGCAATGGTGCAGAAATGTTATTCAAATAACATCCTAAGGCTCTGCCCACACAGAGCCCTGGCAAAATATAAATGTCAGAAAAGACAAATGAAAAATACTCAATGTATTGTTTATGATTTGCCTTCCCCACCCCTTACATTTGTAAGTGTGCTGTTTTACTGACACACTGCCATGTGACGAGGACGTTCAGAGGAGCTGACAGCATTGATAAGATGACAATGGATATTGTGAATGAACACAAATTACTCGCTGAAATATCCTCTGTAGGAGTGAAATTTTGCTGACTCACTCCCTTTGCACATAAAGGACTCATGAACTAATTTTACCCATTTTCACTTCTCATGAAGGTGGTCATACCCTCATGTCAAAGTTATAAATGGCCAGCCACTAACTTTGGCTTGATTGAACACTATTGGGGAAAGACGCAATATGTATTTCTTCTCCTTTGTGCCCTGGAATAAATCGAAATGGCTACATTTGCAAGGAACATTCACAAGGTCATTCTAACCTTGATGCAACTTTTTTGTGAGGCTAAATGACTGTGAAAGAACATTCTGAAGTCAATCTTATCTTCTGAGGAACGTCTTATTCTAGAGACAGCTAGATTTTTTTTATGTGGCTGTTAGTTACTCAGCTGACCTTTGCTTTGGAGTATTAAGAAGAGATTAAACTGCACGTTTGTCATTTCTTTCTTTCATTCAAAAAAGTGAGATATTGATAACCCATCCATCATCAATTCCTTGTATATTTAAACAAGCTCTGTTGGATCTTTCCCCGGCTGAATAATATATTGAAAGCATATGAGAATAGTATAACAAGCTGTGTCGGTATGATAAGTTGTGATAATAACAAACGCAGTGTTTGTCTCTGGATTGTAGCACATGACCTTGTTGAGCACTCCTATTAAAGGACATTTAAAATCAACACATTTTTCTAGATTAAAAAATTTCTGTTTCTGTTCACAGGCAAGACACACACACACACACACACACACACACACACACACACACACACACACACACACACACACACACACACACACACATATATATATATATATATATATATATATATATGTGTGTGTGTGTGTGTGTGTGTATGTGTGTGTATGTATGTATGTATGTATATACACACACACACGTTTGATTTAAGCCCTATAGATACAGTAGAAAAGGAGAAGAGAAAACAAAGCACACAAGTGAGTAATTTCATTTGATGTAATCTAAAAGATGTTTTACATTTGAATATAAATGTTTTTAGTAAAATGTAGATTTTCCTTATTGCCCTCTCTTTCTCCTATATATGGTGCTTCAGCTCAAATGAACTGAGCATGCACACAATGAAAAGAGAAAAATTAGCAACAGCAAAAAATAGCATTTTTGCATTTCTAGCCTAGCCAAGGGGCACAATAATCTCATTGTGTGATTGCTTATGAGTCACGTCTTCAGCTACATACGTCAACGAAGTCACGTTTTTGATTCCCTCTGTCTGGCTCCGGGGCCGCAGAGCTCTTGTTCACTTCAGAGCGTGATGTTGTGATCTCCTTATTTTTATCTTAAACAAATGTTTGTACTGACACAGTTTTAACAATGTTTGAATACAGACCGTTCTTAATAAAATGAGACAGATTTTCTTCACTGCTCTCTTTGTCTTCACGGTGTTAGGCTGCACTGCTCGCCTGCTCTACTACCAGCTCCATTAAATGAGTAATTCCATTAGCTTTCTTACACACATTTGACCCAGCCATTTACGATTCAGCTGAAGGTCTCCCAGCGATTGACCTGTAGCACATTCCAGCCAACTTTCCCTAAGTGCATTCCCCAGTGGTTTGCTCAGAGACAGTGCGTCTAAACATTAAAAGTCGGAGAATGTGGAGCACAGAGAAGGAATAGCTGATGAATAAACACACCATGTCCTTTGTCTGCATATATTTTATGACACATTTAATCATAATATTTAGTAATTGCATTTAATTTTTCCAAGATCAAAAACAGCTATTAGTGATATACAGCCAGGTACATGTTTTGAATGTGTAATTGTCAGGGAGTCGCCATCTCAGTCACCATCACAGTCAACAGCCCTGGTGCACCAGATGTGTTTACTTATCCCGAGATGCTCCACTGGATCACCTAAATAAGACAGTCTTCTTACCTCCGGCTAAGAGACTTGAATTCCTTTCCTCCCTTAAATGACTCCTCCTTAAATTTCATCCCGCTGCCCTTTCATCAATAAATCTGTTGTTCTGGCCAGTTTGCTGACAGTAATATACTTAACAATGCATTAGTTTATAAAACATTTATAAAATATATTTGTTCAAATTATATATATATATATATATATATATATATATATATATATATGAAAAGAAATGTTATAATAAACAATGTCTTCATAAATTTGTTATTTTATTTTATTTTTATTTTTATTTTATTTATTTTGTTACTTTTTTAACATTTATAAATATATAGATGTTTATAAAATTATAAAAAAATGTCAACATCTTATAAGTTCTATCGTAATTTATAACTATATAATTATAATTTAGAATTCTATCAAAAAGAATTTGGAAAACAATTAATAAAATACATTATGATTTTTTTAAATATATTTGATATTCTTCATAAATGTTAAATAGACAATTTGCTTTTAGTCTTGGATTTATATATTATTTTCATAGCATAGTCAATTTTATTACTTATATTCATAAAAATAATGAATAAACTGCAATTCTCAGAGTCTACTGAAAAATAATATCACAACTTCCTGTATCATGTTGACTTTGTTAGCTAGCAGATTAGCTTTAATGGCATGCTAATCTATTTAAATTGTCCACATGCAGGGTGCAATGCTAAAACTTCATTCACATGTGTATCACGAAGAGGTGTTCTCCAGCCATCGCCATCAGATCAACGCTGAACATGCAAGAAGTATTGCACTTTATTAAACCAGACCCCTCGTGGTGCTCAGAAATGTCTGTGGCATAAGCTGTATTCTTTCCCCCCATAAATTAAGAAATAATACCCAGCTATTTGGATACTTGGAGGCAGTGCTGAGAGCTGTGCTGGTCACCATGGAGATGCTCAAACGCCGAACCTCTGCAGTTCCAAGGGAGCAATTACCTGATGACATCAAAGCCCTTCAGCAGCACAATAGAAGCATGCAGGACAGACAGGCTTCAAACAAATTAGTCTGAAGATTCTCCTCATTTGCATTAAATTTCCACTCCGTGTCCGCGGAGCAGAGCGCAACAGCAGGATGCAAATCAAATGTTAAGAGTAAACAATGTTTGATGTACTGCAAAGTACATTTACGCTTGTGGAGAATGAAGGAAATTGGCAGCATTATTGAAGCATTCCGGGAAAGCAGGCAACGTAGTTCTCTTGTTAACACTCAAAAGTTTTTTGCAAGGGTACAATGAGTACCAACAGTTCCTTACAGTGACACAGTGAGAGCAAGATCTCTCTGGCTCAACTTGACTCAGTTGGAGTGGGGAAAGACATGAAATGAAACCGTTGCCAACATGCTAAACAATTTTTTTAAAAATGCAACACAAAATTAAGTAACACATTTTCATTCAAGACATATGTTGTGTAGGGTTCTGGCAGGAAGGGAACAGCGCTGCTCATTTCATCAGTGATCACTCACTGAAATTTGTCATTTTACCTAACACAACCTGTTCTCATGCACAAACCCAATTTTCATTACTGCATAACCCCTAAAACATCAATTTGAGAGAAAAAGGGAACAAGCAATATGATGCTGTCTGTTACTCACTGTATATGCAAGGAAACAAGTCAGCTGAATATTTCACCTGTGACAAAGGTCAAAAATATAATTTTCAGACAAAATAATTGCTTGCTGCTGCAAGTTTAATAAATATAATGTAAACTACTATAAAATAAATATACAGTATAAAATATAAACTATACCACAAAAGTTTGTAGTCATTAGCTGTTTTTTTTTTTTTTTTACTTTTTTTATTCTTATTTTTTATTCTGTAAGGATGTATTACATTGATCATAAGTGACAGTCAAGACATTAATAATGTTACAAAATATTCAGATTTCAAATCAGTGCTGTTCATTTGAACTTCCTATTCAACAAGATACTTGACAAGAAATATCACAGTTTCCACAAAAATATTACATGCTGTATTCAAATTCTACAGGGAAGCTGTCTTGAACAATGATTAAAAAATTACCAATTGGTTCTTGACCTGATAATTATAATAGGATCATGTGACACTGAAGACTGGAGTGATGACTGCTGAAAATTCAGCTTTACCATCACAGGATTAAATAATTATTTAGAATATATTCAAATAGAAAACAGTTAATTTAATTTGTAATAATATTTCATAATATGATTTTTTTCATCAAATAAATGCAGCCTTGGTGAGTGTAAGGCTCGGAATCATATGTGTGGTAGTGTCGTAGTGGTTAAGTCTGAGTTATACTGGAACACAGGATGTGAGTTCATTGTGAACAGGGATCAGCCGGTAATTGAGTCAGAGATCACAGTCCTTTCAGAGAATCAGAGTTGTGTCCTTGGGCTACTTACATTGCTCCAGTGGGATCTGGCCTTACAATTAGAGTACAAAAAGTCACACTGAATCCAAATGATCTGTCTAATAAACTATGAGCAACTTTCAAAGTACATCACTGTTTATCACTAAGCAGTGCTAATGTGTTGTTTCTCACCTTGTATAAGGTGAAAACTGCGTTCAGGGTAATCTTGTGTGTGTCACATTTCCAGCGGGCAATGTTCTGTACAGTGGCTCTATACAGCGTGTTGTCCTCATTAAGGGAGCCCCGAAAAACATGTGCAGAAGTCATTTATAAAACATGAAAGGGTGAAAGATTCTATTGATCTCTCGGTCAAACTCATTGCTTTTAATATGAGATTTTACAAGTCTTACATTAAAGGGATCGTTCCCCTAAAAATAAAAATCATTTACTCACCCTCATGTCATTCCACACCTGTCTGACTTTTTTCTATTCAAGACAGGACCTGGCAAATAGTGATAGACAAAAAAAAAAAATTCTAATAATTTTCATTCAATTAGCCACTATGTTTGACATACTTCAAATAACTGACATATCTGCTAATGGGTTTCTCAAGCTCAATAAGAGGTTGTGGTCTATGATTTGCTCCCTTAAAGAAACAGTACACCTAAAAATGTACAAATGGATGGAAATTTACTCACGCTCAGGCCATCCTAGATCAAAACAGGAGAAAATTAGTACTACATTACTTGCTCACGTGCATCTTTTCCAGTGAATGGGTGCCACCAGAATGGGAGCCCAAACAGCTGAAAAAAAGCACAATAATCCACAAATAATCCACATGACTTTAGTCCATCTATTAACATCTTATGAAATTTAAAGCTATATACAATCAATTTGATTCACAGGATTTTAACTAATGTGGATTAATGTGGATTAATATGATGACTCTTATTTTGACGGCACCCATTCACCACAGAGGATCCACTGGTGAGCAAGATGTTCGATTTCTTCAAATCTGTTGTGATAAAAAAAAAAAAAAACTCATCTTCATCTTTGATGGCCTGAGTGTAAGTACATTTTCAGCATTTTTTGAGGGCTGAACTATCCCTTAAAAGTTTTAATGCCCTAGTTGTAAAAGCTTTGACACACACACACTGTGCACATACTTGTTACTACAAAAAGCAAGATCACACAGCTCTCCGTTACGCCCCACATTCATCCCCTACTGTGACCTGCACGAGTCAGTCAGTAAAGCAGTAACACACCTTAATCCTCCTGGATCCATCTCTGCATTTATACAAAGAGTGATAATTAACTCTGCTTCACAATGCAAATTCCTCTCCTATAATCCTGTTGTTGTTAGTGGATGTTTTGTTCTGCATGCAATAGATAACATATCTCTTAGTCAGAGTCAGTGCTGTTAGCTAATGTGCATAAAGATTCTTGCAAAAAAAAAAAAAGTTTCACACAAATTTTAGAAAGCAAATTTCCTGTGATGTTTTCTGCAATGAATGTGCACATTTAAATGTTTGTATAATGTGGCATAAAATGTCACAGATTAATGTGTCACATTACCTTTCTACATGTCTTTGATCTTTAAAAGCCTCTGCATTATTAACCTGGAAGCTTTAACTTCTATATATACAGAGGATTACCATGATTACGGTCAACACGAGACATCAAACTAACAGAATGCATAAACAGAAACAAGACTGAACAAGTTTGCGCTCAGATAAAAAAACAACTGTTAATGAGAATCCAGCGGTATAGCTGATTATGTTTGTTGTTTTTATGACTAGCTACAGATTGTGATGTTTACTGTTCAAGGTCATGACATCTAGTTTTAACACCTCTGATGAAATAAAGCCTTTTAAAGATGTTCCAAGTAACATGTTTGAAAAAAATAAAATCAAATAAAAAATTTCATCTTACGAAACAATGTCTTTAATCAAATACACTTTAATAAACCTGCAATAATTAATATCACAATACAATAATTTATTATAGGCCTACCTAAGAAACCATAAAATAGCTGTTGGTTTAAGAGATACATTTTAACTTAAATAAAATAGATACTTTTACATTTTTTTTTACTTTCTTTCTTTTTTTTTAAGCTAATCTTGATGTGCTAAAATTGATGTACTAAAACCAACACTAAAATACAAATTAATTAAAATGATATACATATTTAAAAAATAATAGAAATGACAAAAAAAAATATTACTAAAACTTTAACTAAAATGAAAATAGTCAAAATAAAATAAAAATTTAAAAATATTTATTTATTAAATTTTATTATAGATATTTTTTAATTGTTTATAATTATGATCTCTGGTCTACTAACATAACCTTGTACAAGATGGATTATGTAGGAAACTGCAAACATAAGCCATTTTCTCACATCATCTCAAAACGTTGTTCATATAATTAAGAATATTATTTGATCTCATATTTTGATTTGGTCATGGACGAATACATATTTGCTTAATGCTTTGGCTTACATTTTAAATTATTTTATTTCATTAGACATCATTATACCATGTAGCTAAAACCAATGTTTAAATAAACATTATCTTTATAAAGCTGCTTTGGAACAATATGTATTTTGAAGCACGACACAAATAAATTGCATTGAACTGAACTGAAAATCTCTGAGGTCCAGCAACTTCCCAGTCTGATTCAATTTTAGGGACTTTAAATGTTTTATCGCACAGCTGTAAGACTAACCTTAAACTGATTTCAAACAGTTGATGTTTGTCTCCTATTACGGTGAAGCTATTTATATTATTTTAGATTGATTTACTATGTGGAAAGCACTGGTGGAGGCCATTAAAGAACAGACCTTATCCCTTCAGCTCTTATCGGGAAACTCCATTTTGAGTGTATCGCAGAAAACACAAGCACTTCTTCACAGGACTTGACTGATTTTAAGAGACAGCGCACTTACCCCAGGAGAGCTCTCGCATATACCAACCCACAGCATGGACTTCAATTCTGTTCTACAACAATAGAGGAAAATCAGGACTTAATGGTGAGGAGTGCGAATGTTTGGGAAACAATCATCATTTTTACATTACAGTTCAAGATCATAAATATTTGAAAAGGTCATATTGAGGCTGAGAAGCTTCATATATTTATAGTTCAAACGGAAACCCTTAGTTTGGTGACTCGTCTTAATTTTTAGTCTCCTTATACTTCACTAATAACATTTTCTGTTTGAAGCTGTCAAATTTCACCCCGAGTCAATCCCGTGATCATTATGGGATTCTCTGGGATTCCGTTGGCATTCATTTATTCCCTTATGCTCGCTGGGCCTTGTTCCCTTGTTCTTTGTAGTCTATCCTTTTAAGAGGTACGAATCCCTCTTGCGAGTTCCTTTGCCTGGAGCTCAAAAAGTAGAAGCCTTAAAGGTGGCAGACAGTGAGGAACTCTGGGTAAAGAGAAATGTCGCTGTATCTCAAGGAGGGCAGGGGACAGAAAGAAACTGACAGAGAGAGGAAATGAAGAGCCCAACCCATCTGATAGCTGAGAAAAGAGATCCTTTATGTCAATGCAAATCTTCCACTGATATTTCTCTCTGCATAAAGAATAAATCTGATTCTAAACTAGAAAAAACATCAATGCACTGAAACTTTACTTAGTAGAAAGTGCAAATGCATGCAGAATTTTTTTTTCATTTAAGCCATCCTGACACTGCAATACTAATGTAAGAGAGGAAATATGATTTCTCAGTTCTTTTTTCTTCTCATAAAGGAAACAGATGTTCACACTGCGCTTGAAAGCATGCTTAAGGCTTTATGATCAGTCTTTCTTTTCTTAATTGTTTGACCAATGCATCACAAAACCAATTAATTTAAGGTGTCAGATATTAGTATTATAAGAAAGATTTACTTCGCTAATATAATTAATTAGCAACAATCAGATGTAATAATAAGCTGTTAACCAAACGAATGTATTGTTGCTCATTAAAACTGTTCAGCACTTATGCAAATAAACTCCTACATGAAGACTAAAGTAAAGCATGACCACATTTCATTTGAAAGAAGTAAGGAACAGTTTGAGGACTTTGTGGGGGCAAGAAAGAAAAACAATGAAAGTACTTCACTCAGAGCCCAACGTAGATCACTTCTGAAACCTGTCAAAATTGAAAGAGAAGAGAGTGAACTGGGCTTCAGAAAGAGAAAAAAAAGAAAAGAAAGAAAGAAAAAAAATCCTCAGAGTCTTTGAAAAAATGCACAATAAAAGGCTTCACAGTCGGTAGTTTAATGGAATAACATCCTTCAGCGCCAAGAACACTTTGCTACCTTTGAGGTGTTTTTGAGCTATAATTACTGCTTTAATAGTTTAGAAAATCATTTGAATAAGTCTGTCCTTATAGGCACAAAATAAATACTGGCATTTTAATATATACAATTTAATATTTATAAGCCAGTTGGCTGCTTGCTCAAAATTGGTATAATTCACTTATTTTAAATGTTTCTGAAAGCACATTATGTTTGGCCACGTACCAGGAAACAGACCAGTCCAAATCTATTTTAATCTTTGTGAATTAAGTATTCGTTTGCTGTTTGTCTGATCTTGCTTTCTGAAAAGAGGTGAATCCAGTGTTCTCCCCAGGCAAAGAATGTGTCAGGCTCTGGGGCTTGTGTAAAATACCTTTGCACTCATTTCCACTTGTTCTGTTTTCCCTCTCTGCTTTGTATTGTGTGCTAAGTGCTATAGTGTAAGGACAAAAAAAAAAATTATATTATATTATATTATATAAAACTTCATCATTTATGTTGCTGAAAATATTATGCTGCACAAAATACATACAAATTAACATATTACATTAGTTTACTGTAGAATAATACAGAAAACTAGTAGTACATGAAGTATACACTTATTATGATCTTGGATGCAGTGTCATGGTTTCTAATTAGAGAATCAAAAAGCAATAAAGCTCTAGCTCCTCCAGGTTATTTTGAACAACAATTGTGTTGCAGCATTCAGGAACACAAACTCTCATTCGTTAAATCCGCTGAAATCAGCTCATCTGCTGAAACACTACTTCTACACACACATACACACACACACACACACACACACACACACACACACACACACACAAACGAAGCAAAACATTTTGTCTCAGTAAGAATCTTCTAAATCTGAATTTGAAAATGAGCCAAAAAAGAGGAAAAAAAAGGGAGTGCTGTGCGTTTATGTTTGCTGGTAAATAGGTGCTGCTGGCCTCAAGATTATAATTGTTTACTAAATAAACTAAATACTCACTAAATAGATTAACTAAAGCTGTGAGGATGTGCTGAACGTGAAAAAGGAGTGTGCTTAATTGTATTGAATGTGGATTAGTGTCATTCCTTGAGATAATATAATAATAATAATAATAATAATAATATTAATAATAATAATAATAATAATAATAATAATAATAATAATAAAAACACTTAAGGGTATTATTTATTTAAATATAATGATCTAAAGCCCAGATCATACTGTCTGTGCTGCCGTGGTTCGCATGATTTACGTGAAACCAGACCTCATTTGCACCAATCGAAAGCTTATTTACACTGTCTGAATCGTTCCCTATCACCTACACTGTGCACTACAAGCCATTCACTGTACAGGAAATACTAGACTGTGAACAAATGACTGATCTCATGCTGGCGTTTCAACATCTATTTATGGTGCAGGGGGCGGACGCTTCTGATTGTAGAGAGCATTTAATTGGTCAGAAGATTTGACGAGAAGATGAAGTACGATGTGACATCAACAAAGTGACGAACTGCAAACTTTGAAATCTCATATCTTCTAAATGCAAATTTTGTCACTGTTTTGGAGCACACTTCCTTATAGACAACCTGAAGACTGACATATTAACACCCCAAAAAATGTATGGGGACTATCAGTGGGTCAAAAAAGCACTCTATTCAATACATCAATTTTGAAAACACTGCAACCGTTTTTTATGCTAATCATGCTAAATGTACTTAATATTCAAGATCACATGATCATAAACAACAAAACTACTTAACTTCAGATGTAGTTCAGTAGACTCAGTAGTTCACTTTTGTATACTCTACATCCTGTCCTCCAGTGACCTTCAAAAGTTTGTAAATTCGCCCAAAATATTCCAAAGACCCAACGAGATCACATCCATCTCACATTGCCTGATGTTTGCATCATACCCGGTTACTGTCACTATATAACCATGAATAAAGTGATTCTTTGATCCTGAAAAGCAACTAAGTATGCTCAAATTGCCGGAAGGTCAGAACTGATCAATTCATTCAGAGCATATCCTATCTTGAAATTGAACCATGATTCAAGTCTCTTCTTGTTTAAATTAACAAAGCCCCATAATCCTAGATGCAGTGATTTATTCTGAGTGCTAAGGGATTAAATCAACGAGCATCGATTCATTGACTTGTCTGTGATGAGAACTTGCTCGACAGCAAACAAGTGCATAGCGACAGCACTGCTAGAAATCATCTGCCGGCATAAACCTGACAAACAGGCTTTTGTTAAAGCACAGTACATTACGTCAAGGTCCTCCGAACAACATCTTCCATAATGTAGTAGCACGATCGATCCAGACCATGTGACCTGGATTAGGAGCAGACGAGGCGGCGAGCGTTCGCAACGACTGACAAAACACCCAAGCTGCCAGATGATCACACCCGCCGAACATGCAGAGGGAGAGGAACGAGATTGCATGAAGCACTAATCAATACGTTGTCTACGCTGAAAAAATTAATTCCGAGCTTTTAATATCCCAACTGACTGAGCATTACAGAGTCCTAAATCTTCAAAAAGATGGGCTGCAACTCTCTAACCTTGGTTAGTGCTGCTCCATCTTCTGAAATATAAGATGGAAGTCCAACCAAAATATATTTGGCAGGCCAACTCTTATTAATAATTGATTTGTGTAACCGAGGGCCAAATATTGCTCATGTGAAGGAATAAAGACTTGCTACATTGCTGTCAAGCTGAGATGCCCCAACAGAAAATGAGTTGTAAGATGTTAAGTGTAAGAAGGCAATGACAAAATGCACCAGGAGGAGAGCAGACCTTGAATGCAAAATAGCGGTCTCCAATCAATTAAGAAATAGTGACTGAATAACTGGCATAACGACTAGACCGTGAGTCCAAGAAGAGTTTAATATTGCATGCCGGCTTATTCATGAACTCTGTATTTGTGTGGGATTTAAATATGTGAATATGTCAGTTATGCTCATGCTTGCTTCATTCAATTTTAATGTTGCCTTGAGTCAAATCAAAATCATTTGCATAATCACAATTCCACTGAGATTTCTCAGCAGTGTAATTTACAGATTTCCTCATGCAATATTACTCAGGGTGAATTCTCAATGGACTGAGTGCCTTTGTTCATGACTTTTACACTTCAGGTTCATTCACCCTATTGCTTCGTAGTTTGTCAGAAGGCATCAGCAAGGAGTCATGAAACATAAACATCTTTGAAATATGTCAGCTCAGCTCCTCAGGAGCTAGATGGAGGCATTTGTTTTGCACTCAGTGTGCTATTTGTCTCGTAGCTGGCCTTGATGTTCTTTTTTTTTTGCTTACGTTGTGTCATGTAAGAGCTATGGTAGTCCTGGCAGACAATTTTCCGGCTTGCTACCACATCAAAAGAATGGAAACTAAACCTCAGTACTTAAAACCAACCTTCAAAAGTATGGTTTGTTGCACACAAGCAACTTTAAATGGGACATTTAGCATATTCAGCCGTGAATACGGTAGCTCAGGACATTTTATATACATATTACTGGAAATGGCCGTAGTTGGGGAAGTCTATTCAAACATAAATACCTCTGTAATATATTAAAATAATAATGCCAATTATTTCATTCATAATATAACACTCACATTTTTTATATAGTGTCTCTCACATCAAATCATTTGAAAACCTACAGCTTTGGTCAAAGGTTTGCACCCCACTTTCAGAATCTGCTCTTAATGCATTGTGTTTCCTTCTTCTGCATCATAAAGCATCTGTAATAATAGTCCATCAGTTGTCTTCATTGTAAAAAGATGGATCTGAAAATCATAGTCATCATTGGAAAACATTCAAATACACAAAAAATGTGTGGGATCTGAAGGATTTTTCTAAAAGAATAGCAGACAGTTTAACTGTTCGGGACAAACAAGGGACTTATGAACATAAAAAAAAGAAAAGAAAAAAAAACAACAACTTTTGAACGGGGTCATTTTAATATATTGCACTATTATTAATTTTTTCTTGTGGATATTTCACATAAACATCTTTTATGTGAAATATCTTATTCAGGTCAGTACTAAATAAACAATAACATGCATTTTTGATACCTCTTATTATGGTAAAATAATTACAATTCTGCAGATTCTGAATGATGATGTAAAAATGATGTAAACTTTTGAACTCCACTGCACTTCAACTAAATTATATGCTTTCTTGGGACTTCATGCAGACATCTTGAGGAAGCAGACCAATATGGCTCATTATTTATTCTTGTATTATGTTTCATACACAGTTGTGAATTTTTGGTCTGTGAGCAAATAATGGTGTTCATTGCAAGGATTGGACAAAGGAAAAAATCTTTTATTTATTTGTTTTTTTTCTTCTCTAATTTCCCACCTGTCAAGTTAACAACCCCATTAAGGCACCATTTTTTACTGACAGTGTACATTCACAGATGTGGGTAGCCAGACATAAAACACTTCTTGTTATCCGGTTCTACCACTCAGATCTCAAAACTGGCTCATAAACTAACAATAGGAGGACAAATAATAGTAAAATAAGGCTTAATAATGCCAGGATTTAAAGCAGTCGTCCTGATATGGTATTTGTGTGGATTAACGGGGTCCATGCAAACAATGAGGAAGGGGAACAATCCAGAGGTCCAGAAATAGAATTATTTGTCCAGACCAAACAACAGCTTCAGAAGCCAACAACACCAGGATAACGAGATAAACCCATAAAAATAAAACCGCAAGGCAAAGAAATCCCATTCATCTGACATACTATAAATCTGAATGATACTCAAGAACAATATGCACAACAAAAATGTGCTGCATTTTTCCTTTATGAATAGAGAGATGGCACCTAATAAAGGCATTGTGGAATCAAGGCACACACAGGCACAGCTAGTACTCCAGAAGAATCAGACACGTGAGTTTTGTGATTATGTTCCAGATATTTGAGCTAATCCATCTAAATTTGTCATCTATCCTACACGGACCTGAAAATATTGCATTCAAATCTGAACCTAAACTTAGCAAAGCTTGGTAAACCCAAAGCAAATTACTTGGAGTTGAAAGCTTGATCTCTCAGAAAGATTTTCAGTAAAAGAAAAATAAAGCTCGATTTAATTAAAGTTTTCACTTTCGCTTAGATCGAAGGGAAAAGTGTCCTGCCCAAACTCTGGCAGTAAAGATGAAAGAACTCATTCCTCTTTAATGCAACTTTATGCCACAATTTTAAGATCTGTAGAATTAAGAGACTGTTAATTAAACCCATTAATTATATGGGGGTGTCCATACTTCTGGCCATGTATTAAATGTTGGGATTATTGGCAGTGTAAATAATTGAAGAACTGCTTACATGACTGCTCAAGCCAATTAAATTAAATAGACCAGGGGTTTTCAGTCTGAAAGAGAAAATATTTGGGGGCATGAAAAATAAAAAATAAAAATCTCTGTTTTAAATTCAAACCAAGGTTATTTTCATCCATTTATTTTTCAGCTGTTTAACCCCAAATGCCTGCCATTCCTTCCAATTCAGACACTGTATCATTGGCTTTCATTTTTGAGAAGCATCTTAAATAAAATCCACATCTATATAAGAGGGTGAACACACCAAAAATCAATAACTAAAGGATTATGTCGCTTAATTAAAGAAGGATGGTGAAAAGCATAGAAGAGTCCTTTTGAACTCTGCAGATTTCACAAGCTGTTGATAGCCAGTAATGGTGTGTCTAATTGTAGCTTGTTAAGGAAATTGAGTTTTTTGGCAGCAGGAATGCCACCTGCAGTATATTCCACAAAGCCTGTATCTAGTCTTGCCTGTTGAGCAGCGATCTCAGGGTACTTCCTTTCAACAGCGAGCCCCAGGAGCATTTCTGGAAATCACCCAATCAGCAACACATTGGAGGTTATTTAAGATGTCAAGATATAAGAATTAAAACCTTGTCACTAGTTTGAGGTCTGTGTGCTCTTTGAAGCCGACACAAAGCTGAGGGTCAGAAAACTGCAGGAGAGACGCAAAGGGCAACTGTCAGGATCAGTCCAAGATCACAGCAAACTAAGACACAAGAAATACAGTAGCCTTATCATCCAACACAAGAAACTAAGCCCATGCTGTGATGGGAGATCTTAAAGGGTAAGTTTTCCCCCAAAATTGGAATACTTTTATCATTTACTTACCTCAGCTTACATCATGTTGTTCCGAGCCTGCATGACTTTCTATCTGAACACAAAAGGAGAAGCTTTAATGAATTGCACTGGCCATACTTTTCCATACAATCAGTGCCTATTATTACCGGAGCTTTCAAGCTTCAGAAGGATGCAGAAGCACCATAAAAATTGATACCGATATAGGAACAGACTGAAACTTGAGCCCTTATTCACAGAGATCAGCATTATCACAGACACAACCAAAGTTAATATAACTATTTAATGTAATATTCATTTTATGTGTCTATTAAAGCATTTGCTTCCCTTTATAAATTAGATTAACATACAGTCGTATCATACTAGTCCTATATGGAACACATTTATGATACTTCTATGGTCCTTTTGTGCACTGTTTATAGCTTTAAAGCCTCAGTCCCCATTCATTGTAATGCTTTGAAAAGAGTGGCCAGTGCATTCAGCATTTCTCCCCTATTGTTTTCATATGGGGTTTGAACGAATGCCACCGTTAGCTAAAACAAGAGACCTTGACAAAGTATATTTCTTATTAGGTTATGTTTATATACAAGTTTACTTAAGGTG
Organism: Carassius auratus; assembly: GCF_003368295.1. Lineage (NCBI taxonomy): Eukaryota > Metazoa > Chordata > Actinopteri > Cypriniformes > Cyprinidae > Carassius > Carassius auratus. Next base: position 20,269 of record NW_020525159.1, on the reverse strand, counting down.
AAATACTGGTCTGAGTGATGGAGAGAGGCTCATACACTGAATTAATTCAGATTAAATGTCTTTTACCACCTGCTTTTAGATAAATGCACAGACTGCAAAGATATTTGTAATGGCAGAATATAACAAAATTAATATTTTAGCTACATAAAACTCATTCATTTGGCAGATGTTCTTATATTAAATGACTAAGAGTGCATTTAAGGTACTTTACTTTAATCATGTGCTTTACAAACCCAAGACCTTGATGCTGAGCTATACTTACTTAAAACATGGATAAAATCTAGATGGCAGATGCACTGATTTCATAGTACTATTCAGTATTTTATTCGTCGTATATATTATATTTTAAGACACTATCATCAAAAAGAACACCTTTTTTATTCACCAAATATCCATACCAGATTTAAATCGGAAAGTAGTCATTTCTAATACTATTGCGAGATATTCTCTTGGATTTTCTATTCAGCATAAGCATTTAATGATCATCTGAGACTGAAGAATGGAGTAATGGCTGTTAAAATGTATCTTTGCCATCACAGAAATAAATTACATTTAAAAATATCTCTAAATAGAATTAATTAGTAATAATGTACAATTTTGTACTGATTTATTTTTGTAGAAATTCAAGACTCAATCCTGCTACACTGTTTCACTTTGTGAAATTCCCTAGCGTTGACCTAGCTGAGGCGTTTTGGCTTCAACAATCCCCCCATCGCATTTCTGAGTCCTGATTTCAGCGATATGATGCCGAGTCTCTGATGACTGCGAGAGAACACACGCTTCTCCAGCAGCGCAGACGCCCCCTCAGGGAGATAAGAGATCACTGCGCTCATGTCAAAGGAGCTGTAATGAAATCTTTTGGAGTCAAAATGTCTCATCAAGAGCAGCATCTCCAAGTCTTAATTGAGGAGAGAAGAGTAATATAGGTGACTGTCTCCTAACCACAGGGGAGCTGTGTAATTCCCCAAAGGAATCATAGGAACGTGATTGAAAAGTGTGCAAATCAAAGGGTGGGAGGACGCCTGGTGCAGGTAAACATGACTGCAATCAGAAATCATCAAACCTGAGCTGAACAGTTCAACATCAGCTTAAGAGTTCAACTCTGACATCACTATATGGAAAGCTCTTGACACACTAAAAACTTTCAGAATGACATCAAAGGGTCTTTTCAAAGAGAATAATCAAATCACCGTCTGGTGTTTGTGCTCCAAAAAAATGGTTTATCACTTTCAAGAGAACTATAATCATTAGAAACAAACTGCGAAATGAACTTTGCAAGATTGTGGTCTCAATTAACCACCTACAGGCATAACAAAAATACTATTATGACCTCTTATAGCAACTATTTTCCTTTCACACCAGCTGTTCCTATAGAGATATTAATTTATAAAAAAAAAAAAATCAAACCACATAAGAGAGATGTAACCTAACAAATGATTCATTTGAAATCCCTGATAGCTCTTGAATGCTGTCGGAGTCTCAGGGTGCATGCTGCTAATAAGCTTTGCTGGAGGCATGAATGGACACATTGAGAGCCTAAAGGCACAAAGACATTGTTAATGCAAAAGTATTGACCAATTCCAGACATGTCACATAACTAAATTCTTCTGGCTGCTCATAACAAAAAGAATGAGACAGCACTGATTAAGCACATTGTTGTGTTCATGTGCACAGAGTTCAAAAACACCTGGAGCGATCATTTGCTTCACTTCAATTGCACAATTACAAGGACTCTTAATTGCAACTTTTAACTTTAACAGCAGTAGTACACAGTGAGTGGAGTCCCACAGAGCCACAAGGATTGCTATATAAAATCTTTTCACTCTCAAAAAGCTTTAGGGGTAATGCTATTCTTGCAGACTCTTAAAAATAAAGTTTACAAAAGGGGTTTGTCACAGTAATGCCATAGAATAACTGTTTTACTGTTCCCCAAAGAACCTTTCAGTGAGCAGTTCTTAAAAGAACCACTTTTTCTTCGTCTGAAGAATATCAAAGAACCCTTTTCACCATAAAGAATTTTAAGTGGAATAGATAGGTTCCATGCATGTACCATATAACCATCAATGCCAATGAAGAAACTTGAAACATTATAATGTGAATTACCACTATTTTTTATGTTTTGACATTTGGCATTTTCACTTTTTGCTGCTCATTAAAAAAAAAAAACATTAAAACACTAAATGCAATACAATACGGGTTTCATGACTATTCATTCGTTTTCATAGTTAATTTTTCTTCACTGTAGAAAACACTTTGGGATATAAATTTTTTATAAATAACCCATATTTGTTTTTTTCCTGCACCAAGTACAATGACATTCAGCTCATCCAATCTTTTAATTAAAACTGTGGATTTTTGTTTTAGCAGCGTCTTTTTTTTCTTTCTTGAATGTAAATTGCAAATTCATCCTAAAGAATAAAACATCTGTCTTTAGTCTCGCTCCAGCTCCTTTTTCAAGTGCATGTGCATGAACACATTGAATTACATTTCAGGTCGACCGTCTTTAGCACACAAAAGATTCTAGCCACCCACGTCTGCAAGGCCGGTATACACCAGTTTCCCATTACTCTGTTTTGACACCTCGACACATCATTTTGTTCCTCCTCCAGTTTAGAAACTTTAAATTGATTTGACACTCGAATGGATAAAAGATAGTGGCTTACCAGTCACAGTGAAAGCTTTCTGTGCTTCTGTGTAATCATACTTTGCCAGACAAAACAGGCTTTAAGGATTTAATGTGCTCATCTTTTAACACCTGGCTTCATGTAATCAAGGTCTTTTCAAAACCATAAACATTACTAAGAACCCATTCCACCAATGAGCAGCAGTGAAAACTTTTGGATGAGAACGATAAGTGAATTATACTTGTGTTGGTAGTACAGTAAGTAGCCTATGTGTTGGCAGCAGATATTCGTTCATTTTGAACCAATCTTTAATGTGACCCGAGAAGAACGAGTCGTCTCGGGTAGTGATTCGTTCAGTCGCGCATGCGCAATATTCTATAGGTTCTGTTCTGCTAGTAGTATTTCAAATGTGTCAGTCAATGCAGTCTAAAGCCAGAAAGAGAATTGATTAGTTCATAGTTCGGGTCTATCGGGTTTTTGACGCGTTCCTTAATCACGTGACAGACCATACGCTAACCCAATGCGGTATTGAGCTGGAAAGAGAATAGATTAGTTACTCTTTTGGGTCTTCGGGTTGTTCATTCTTTTGTCATGTGACATGACAACATTGGCTAGAGTAGCCTAATTAGTTAATTTACAACCTTCCTTACAAATCGGTGCATAGTACTTATTATTATTTTTTATCATAATTATTGGTTATGCTTTAAATGTTGTCCACATGATGGCAAATTTTTTTCAAAGAATTTAAGAATTCACTGATTTGTTGAAGTCATCACTCAAAAGTGTTTCCAGAAGTCCTTGTAGTACTTATAGCTTGGCAGGCTTCATTTTCAAAAGGTCATCTAGTATGACATCAAGCGTTTTTGCACACCTGGAGGCAGCAGCTATGTGACCTTCAACCAGGACATTGAGAGATTTGGTGAGGTAGGAAAGGAGCTCAGTCTTGTCAAGATTATGCTTGAGGTGACGAGTAGGCAGCCAGTTTGATATGTCAGAGAGTCACGCTGAGATCCTCTTTGAGATTGCATTTGTGGAGACAGAATGGAGGATAGAGATACTATTGAATATCATCTGAATAGCAATGACAGCAGTGACACAAATGAAAATATTTCACTCTCTCAGACACAGAGCATTCAGTTCCACTTAGGTCTGTCATCTTCACACAGTTATTGGATCGAAATGAATCTTGTGATAGTCAGTAAGAAGGGGGTGAAAATGAGATTGATTGAAAATTGTGTTTATGCATTTATAGAGAAGATTTGATAGTAAAGTAAAAAAGTTGTAAATTTTAGAGAGAACTCAAATGAGAATTTTTTATTTTTTATTTTTTAACAGACAAAAAGGTGTCTTAAAAATAAAATGTGAAAGCATAGGCATGACAAGCAAAAGTTGAACTACTGACCAATCCTTTTTGTTGATCCTAGTCTGTTCTTGGAGCAAAAACTTTTTACTTTTTATATAGCTAAAGCATTACTTTCTGCCCTTAAAACACTCTCAAGTAAACCCCATTTGTGCTGAAAGTGATTTTCAGTGTGAACGATGTTGTTCAGTCAATACCACAACAATTGGATTGCTGTGTGTCTAACAAGAGTCTTCCAGGATGTTCTGCTTGACATAAATCTCCATTGGCACGAAGCTCTGATCTCGCCAATGCCTGGCACAGTCACTCTTGACTTTTAACTCAAATTCTTGAGAATTATTACACCAGCTTGAATGGAAAACTAAGTTTAAATGTTTGGCTGAACTCAAGCAAATGTATACTTGTTTATTTAGCACCGCAGACAGAAATGTCCCTTTAACTGATTTGAGTAGGACGTTGTAATAAGCAGTGTGACGGGAAACAAGGGCAAGTTTTGAGGTGGAGGTGGGCCAAAAAACTCTGAATGGTGAGGGATCTGATAAACCATTTGTTGGTTCCAGGAAAATACTGCTTTTGGCTTTTATTTACTCTATAGTTTACAAAAATGTGAAAGTTTTAGTAATTGTTTACATTTATACTAGCTATTAGCTAAAATGCTTACAAGAAAGCAGATAATAACCTTATATAAGTGACACAAACTCTATCTTCACGTCTCGCATGATAAATAAGCTCTTTCCACATTAGACTTAGCCTCCGGCAGTTCAGTATACACTTAAACTGCTTCTTTAAACAATCAGGGCGACAGGCCAAACACTTCACTTAATTGATAACAGTATTTACCATCGAGTAAATTCTTATAATTTAGACGAACTGGAATCCTAAGGTCCTAAGGTCCACTGTCAAGCATTGATTCCCGAGTCATTATTCTCAAGTGATTGTCTCACACTGAAGTCTTAAAATAGCAACACAGCGTTGCATTGTGGGAAGCGAAATGACTGCTCATACAAGATGCTTGTTGTTCATTGCTTGTGTGCCCAGAGGGGGGTTTAATTATATCATAATCATCTCCTATACATTCTGAAGAAATCTGTCCTCATTTCGTGTGGTTATCTTTTTCATAGTATTGACGCAGATTGTTTCCTTATCAGTGTGATGAGGTAGCTTGCCCTGACTTGTATTTTATTATTTTTTTTACATCAGTTGCATAAAATAGGTGAAACTGAATGAGTTGTAACATATAATAACATGCAAATAGTGTATAGATTCAAAGTCTCCTCATTGTCCAAGAAAATATTCCAAGCACAACTATTTATGATAAAATATTATTACTTCTGCTGCAATGAAAAAGCTGCTTGTTTTCAAACATTTTTTACAGAGTGATAATTAAAATTTAAATAATATATATATAATAATAATAATACAATTCCAAAATTGTATTAATAACGTGGGTTTGAGTGAAATTGAGACTAATAGTTCAAGACTTTGATTGCAGACCTATTATACAATAGAAATGAACCAGCAGTGGATTTGCTTGAATCAATCTCAGAAACCATTTTGCTTAGAAAGCCAGTTTATACACAGATTGCCTTAAGATTAGTGAGGCTTTTTAAATAACTAGCACCACTTAAGACTTTCGCTTTAAAGTCAAGAATCAGCCCTTAAGACCTTAATCAATATGAAGTAAAAGTGAGAGACATAAATAATAACAGTAATTCCAGAAATGCCATCAGGGACTGTTTTTGGTTATTACATCAGGATGATAGTGTTACATATATATATATATATATATATATATATATATATATATATATATATATATATATATATATATATATATATATATATATATATATATATATATATATATATATATATTTATTTATTAATTTATTTATTAAAAATGACATTTCCCTTACATTTAACTTCCAAAAGTGCATTCATCTTTGCCATGTTACATTCATTTAGTTGTCCAGTGCTATGTGCTGTACTAACAAAAACATAAATGGCATTAATAAAAACAATAACACTGACAAGCTACGCAATATAGTGTTCATAATCGAATGCAATTCATTTAATGAACACAATATAGCATAGCTTGTCATTCATCTATGACTGTATTAAATGTCGCATTAAATGTCGCTCAATTTGAAACCACGTGATGGAGATTTACCGGTACTATTAATCACAGATTTAGCTTTACTGACAAGAGAAAACATGCTCTTATAACTGTTTAATAAAACATTTTCCTTCTTAATAAATAAATAAATAAATATATATATATATATATATATATATATATATATATATATATATATATATATATATATATATATATATATATATATATAATATTTTAGGGACTATTTTAAACTTGGTCTTCAGATCTTCGATAGTTCACAAAAACAAACAATATGTGAGTTATGGGAGACCATAATAAGACTCTAGAGGATCAGACTTCCAGAATAAGCCCAGAGTGAGTTTGTAAAAGTGAATGGATGATTTTAATATAAAGATGCGGAACAGCAATGAAATAATAAAGCACTTAACACACAAAAAAAGATATCATACCAAGATAAAAAAATATATGAAATATGAAACCCAGCATTAGAATTACCCAATAAAATATCCACCTGCTTGCAGAAACAGTAACAACAACAACAACAACAACAAACTTATGCTAAAAAGGCAAATGAAAAACTGAAACAAAAGCCTTTTCTGAGTTTTGTTAAAGAACTACTTTGATATAGGACGAATAAAACTGATATTAAAGAGGAAAATAAACAAATGTGTTTTTGTTTTCAGGGTTCAATACTGGAACATGATCTCAAACTTTTCTATTCTGTTTATAATAAATCAAATCTATTCAACCTGCATATCTGTTTGGTATATTTGTTGGAGGACAGAGACAGTGAGACACATCAGCAGACAACTGTGAAGGAATTTTCTTGGTCTTAAAGCAAAGCCACTGATCTGAGCTCGTATCATATGTGACTTAACACACGAAGACTGAAATGAAAACACGAGACACCCATTCCCTCTCAGTATTTATATGCTAATCACCTGTGCTAAAACAAAGGGCTGACGTCTAGGCCCTCATGATGAATTCAATAATTGAGTTTGCTTTCCATTATGAAGACAAAGCAGTATCACACTTTCTTTCTGTCATACACTGGGAAACATAATACATGATTAGGGTTTATTGATAAAATGACTCAAACTGTGCTGTGGGATAGAAACCGTGTTCTGTTACATCCTCTTCTGCCTGAATAGCTTTTCTTCCATGAGCACGAGCTGAACAGGCAACAGTCATGATTCCAGATGCACTCTTAACCATTTATGTTTCACTCTTTTATTTTTTAATTATATTTGGCTTCAATTTTGAGTACCAGGTTTGTTATGTGAGAAAAATAATGTCTCTAAATATGAAAGTACAAAAGTTTAATTTAGAATATTTAAAATACCTTTACATTTTCAGTAGTAATGTTTCAGAAGGCAAAGCCTGTTGATGTATCTGCATCACTGCACTCATGCAGAGTCAAACTGTAAAGCTCTAGAATACTGTAACACAAGCCATAAATAATGCTCTGCTAATGAAGGGGGAGGGACATGAACAGAGCGAGAGAGCGAGAATTAGCATACTGTTGTTGCATACATTAACCTGATGCTTCAGTCTCTATGCAACCAATGACTAGAAAAATCGAAGTAAATGCAACATTGTGGGAAATCTATTAAGGATGGTGTCATTTCCACCCTCGTTTCGACACATGCTGATTGATATATTCAGTCAAACTCAACAGCAATGTTATGGTTGTAAATATTACATAAACAGTTCATTAATACATTATATGTTGTATTTAAAAAAACATTAAGTGTGTCATGGAGCGTACATCTGTCAGTGTGATGAGCATTAACAATACCAGCTGTGATTTTTTTTTTGCAATTATACTTATTCACACTAAATTAACTCTAGCAGCTACCCTGCGGCATATGAAAAATCAAAGAGGAAAAAGTCATTTTCCCCAGTACTTTTGGATTTAATGATTCCAAATGCCACCATCTGCAAACTGTAATATCCTCCAAAAAGGTTAAATATGACAAATTCCTCACACACTGTCTTTCTCCTCATATAATACTGGTGTAAAACACAAGACTCAACATTTACCTTCCCAGAGACATTTGCACAGAAAACTTCCTCCCAGCAGCTGTGTTCAGATCTTCTCCTGAGGCGTTTGATCACACTGCTTCACCTGACTCTGTGATGGCTCTCAGGTAAAGGTGTCTCAGTGTGAACACAAGCACCAGATCTGAAGCAAAGTGCTCTCATGGCTAGTCTGAGCCAGATGAAAAAACTATCTAACCGGATCCATTGCTTTAAAATGGGCATTCTGACATGTGTATTTGATAATCAAAAAGATTGTGTCTGAGGAAAAAATGAGATAATATTTACAACAGATATCCTGGTGTTATCTGAACTTAATGTGTGACTGTGTGAGTCCTGCTGTTATCTGAACTTAATGTGTGACTGTGTGAGTTCTTAACATATTCAGTCCAGAGGGATTCAACCTTAGCTGCTTATTTTTCTTTCTAAGTGAATTTCCAAGTCACTGGATTGATTTGACAGAGCCCTGCATTGACACTGCTGGCTATACACGCAGTAATATACACTGAACAAACTATAACTCAATTAAATTTTAACATTGCAGAGTCAGACTCAATCTGCAATGTGCTGAATGAATCACAGTATTTCAGTAGGTCTTCTGAGTAGTTTAAAGATACCCTCTGTAATTTCTTCTACATGCTGGGAATATGTTAGACTTGTCATTAACACCTAAAATTAAATTAAATTAAATTTGATTTAACTGCGTTTTCATTTAGCATATTTTGATGTGTACTGCTTACACAAATTTAGAAAATACATTCTTTCTAAGCTTTTCATTGAAAAACAGCAAACTATCGGCAATGCTTGAGGCATAGATCTATAGAATAATATAGTTGTCAAGATTAATTATGTCCCTTTCATTTAATCTGTTTGTAATGACTGACATGTGCAAACAAATAAAGTTCAGTGCAAATTACCTCATAATTACTAGGGGTATAAAACAGATGGTTTGTCATGATACGATACGATATTGATTCTCATACCCAGCGATAAAATGTTTTCCGATACTTTACAAAAATTATACGAAATGATTCCAATACGATTCTCTACAGGAGAATATCAATCGATATCTCAATATTGTTATATATACCTATTTTAAACAACCATCTACATTTTTATTAACCACAAATGCACCCAAAACATAACATGAACATTTATCTTAAATTTTCACATCCTGTTCCTCAGTTGGGACATTCACAACAAAAAAATAGGCCAACACTTTTTTTTAAACAATAAAGAAAGATAAATAAATGCGGGGGGGGGGGGGGGGGGGGTGTCTTTCAGGTGAGTCTTTTTTTGGCTGCTAGGCTCAGTGCTAAAAACATTTTCTACAGATAACCTAATTACAAGCAATAGCAGAAAATATTAAGCCTACAATATAAGAAAGACACAAATTAAATAAACAGTGCTTTTCAGGTTTTTCAGGCAGATCTAAAATATATTTTCAGGTACAGAAATGTAATAATCAAATGTAAAATAACATTACATAGTCTTCACTGTATAGATTATATATATATATATCAATCTTTATAAAAGTTGTTCAGTTAAAATCTGTCAGATATTTTCTGTTAGTCTGCAGAACAGACTAAGAAGGAAAGCACGGATCCAATATACTAATGCACATGCATTTTCTTTCTCAACTGTTTAAGTTAGGACATAAGCCTACCTGACTGTGTTTACTAGGATATTTGCCAAGGCGCACAAGTTGATGTAACTTGGTCTATTTATTTATCCATGCACACAAAAAACGCAAGAGAGCTCAATTAGGTATTAAGGCGCTGTCGATGCGGCTGTCTGTATGTGTACACTTTGGATGCATGTCACAAGCACTCGACAATTCCGTCAACTGTCCCAGGTGTCTTTTACACTCGCCCTTCAGTCAGTCTTATAATCCCAACATGAGAAATTGAAAGAGAGTTCACAAGTTGGCAGTAATGCATAGACAGACATTGACGGTGTCAAAATAAGGTGGCTATTTATACTACACATATCGATATTTTACGGGCGGCATCGATACATCATATTGTTAGACATTTAATCGATGTATTGATCCATATCGATGGATCGTTACACCTCTTATGATTACAGTATCAAAGTTGAAACAGAAATCCACTGATTCTAGATAAATGGTGGAGGTTGTGACCTTGGTAGTCACACAGAATTGTACATACAGACTAAATCAAATCTCTCCAGCGATCCGATGTAACCTTGAAGTTTTCCTGGGAACACAATCAATACATCTATCAATTGCAACTGGACAGCTTCAAAAGAGAGAAAAAAAGTGGTTTTAAACTCCACTGTTCGCTCAAAGAAGCATCATTGAGCTTCGAGGGGATATAGACATGATCCCCATCATTAGTAAAAATCTTTTATGAGTGGATGAATTGAAGTGAAGTGATATATGATCACCAAAATGCAATTGTGATATACACGAAACAGCATCTAGAGCTGTATGTGTAAGTCAAATGACAATAGAAAGCACCATTGTCAGCACTCGCACAGGAAAATGCCTGAATTTGAGTAGGTATTATACTATCTCAAAGAAAAATCAATTAGTTCTGGAAAGAACAGTGAAGTCTGAAGTCTTCAAAATGGGTTCTTATTGTAAGACATGAATCCTTCTGCATAACCGAAACCTCCAACACCATAAAGACGATGCATTGTTGAGACCTAGAAATGGCAGGAAGCAGTAGGTCCTTGAAAAATTGAAGAGTTTTGTTGAAAAACAAGGATGGCTTTAAGGAAGAAGGCACTCCGAAAAGGAACTTTGAAGTATTATTCTATGCTAAGCCAGTGCTATAAAGCAGAGAGGCCTCTGGAAGAAATCCTGTCCGAGCTGCTGTGAACTTTTAATGGATTTTATCAAATGAATAAAGTAAAAAAAAAAAAAAAAATTTGAAGACCGGATGAGTAAATGCCAATAAAGTCGAACCCAACTGTACTCAGGCAGTCATCTATATTTAAGCTCAACTGGACCATTGATCCATTTTTTTTCCAGCATATTTTAGTCTCAGTGATCCCCCATTCAGACTTTCAAGATTTACTCAGTACCACTGTATAATAACTTTCATAAAGAACATCACTGTCACACACCTGGACTCATTTAGCTTGTTTTTGCCCGTGATCCCAGTTTCTGTCTTCCGTGTTTAGTTTGATTAGTTCCCAGGTGTGTCTATTATCTTCCTCATGTGTTCCATGTCCCTGTCAATTTAATGATTCCATCCACCTGTGTTTCCCCAATTATCCTTTGTACTTAAGCCTTGTCCTTTCAGTTCTGTTTTGTCGGGTCTTCATTACCACTTGCTACTCACTTGTGATCACTTGCTACTTACGTGTGTCTACCTCTGTGCTCCATGTTGGATATCCCCTGTGTTGGATATATTAAAAACCTTATTCTGTTTATCCTCGACTCCGTATTCCTTCAGGCAGCGTAAAACCGTGACAGAAGACCCGAACTCAAAAGAGAAAATAGAAAACTGCGTGTTCTTCCCTCCGTTTTGCTTTTGTTTTTTCACAGTCTTTTCTTTTCTTAGTGTCTATGGATCCCATCTATCGCCCCGAATTCCTCCTCCTGCTGAAGCAGGAAGGACGTTCTCTCGAGGACCATACCAGACAGTTTTTCCTATTAGCTAATGCCACCAGCTACCCGGACGGCGCGCTCTGCACCTTCTACAACACCAGCCTGAACTCCAAATGCAGAGCGTTGTCGTCCGAAGATGGTCCTCGAGAGGATTTCGCCGCATTTGTGGAGTGGACTCTGGCGAGAAATGGGTCACCTCTCACCGTCTGCCCCATAGAGGACCTCGCCAGCCCCACTCCCGACCCAGAGACCAGCCAGCCACCATCACGCCGCACGGAGCCAGAGCCCACCGCAGCCGCAGAGCCCGAGCCATCCACCGACAGGGAACAGGATCTCGAGAGCGCGACTGACCAGGTGTGTGAGCCGGCAACACCGTGCATCGTGGGAGTCCTCGTGGAGATCGAGGGCGTGGAGGAAAGCCCTGCCCACACTCCTGCGACTGAGGGTGAGCTATATGCAGTCTCTGAAGATCATATGGAGCAAGTTCTGGATCTGATGGACTGGTCTATGGAGGTAATCCCTAATTTTCCTGTTTCCCCGCTGGTTCCGTCCAGCCCTGATTCCCCTGTATACCCTCTCAGTCTCCCACTCCTACCTCCTCCAGTCATTTCCTCTGCTCCATTTCCGCTGGTTCCGCCCAGCCCTGAGTTTTCTGTTTCTCGGCTGGTTACGCCCAGCCCTGAGTTTTCTGTTTCTCCGCTGGTTACGCCCAGCCCTGAGTTTTCTGTTTCTCCGCTGGTTACGCCCAGCCCTGAGTTTTCTGTTTCTCCGCTGGTTACGCCCAGCCCTGAGTTTTCTGTTTCTCCGCTGGTTACGCCCAGCCCTGAGTTTTCTGTTTCTCCGCTGGTTACGCCCAGCCCTGAGTTTTCTGTTTCTCCGCTGGTTACGCCCAGCCCTGAGTTTTCTGTTTCTCCGCTGGTTACGCCCAGCCCTGAGTTTTCTGTTTCTCCGCTGGTTCCGCCCAGCCCTGAGTTTCCTGTATCTCCGCTGGTTCCGCCCAGCCCTGAGTTTCCTGTATCTCCGCTGGCTCCGCCCAGCTCTGAATCTTCTGTTTCTCCGCTGGTTCCGCCCAGCCCTGAGTGTTCTGTTTCTCCGCTGGTTCCGCCCAGCTCTGAATCTTCTGTGTCTCCGCTGGTTCCGCCCAGCTCTGAATCTTCTGTGTCTCCGCTGGTTCCGCCCAGCTCTGAATCTTCTGTGTCTCCGCTGGTTCCGCCCAGCTCTGAATCTTCTGTGTCTCTGCTGGTTCCGCCCAGCCATGATTTTTCTGTTTCACCACTGGTTCCGCCCAGCCCTGAATCTTCTGTGTCTCCTGTATTCCCTCCCAGCCTCCCTCTCCCGCCTCCTCCCAAACCTGCTGGTCCCTCTACTCCTCTTTCGCTGGTTCCGTCCAGTCCTGATCCTCCTGTCCTTCCTCCCATCCTTCTCCTCCTCTCTCCTCCTCCTAGACCAGCCAGTTCCTCGCCATCCCTGCTGGTGCCAGTCAGTCCCGCAGCTCACCCTCAGTCCGCGCCATCGGGGCGCGGTGGTTCGCCGCTGGACTGCCAGTCTCCAGCTCCGCCTTGGCGTGTTAAGGCCCTGTCTCCGCCTCCAGCCTCCGAGCCCTGGACTCCTCCTCGGTCCTTCGACCCAGCGGCTCCGCCTTGGCTCTTAGCTCCCTCGTCTCCACCGTGGCCTGTCATCCCACCTGCTCCGCCGGGCTCCCTCGTCCCTCCGGCTCCACCTTGGTCAGTCGTCGACCATCCGCCACCTCGGGACTCCTCTCCTCTGGTTCCACCTCGTCACTCCATCCCTCCGGCTCTGTCAGGCTCCTCCTTCCCTCCAGTTCCACCTCCATCCTCGGTCACTCCGGCTCCACAGCGGTCTGCCAGGACCCCGCCTCTGCCTTGGTCGCCTGAGCCTTCAGCTTCACCTAGGCCCTCCGGATCCTCGACGTCACCCTGGCTCTGCGGCTGTGCTGCTCCATCTTGGGCTCCTCACCCACCGGTGCAGTCTCCGCCTGTCGGCCCCCTGGTGTCGTCGACCCTTCCTTCACCATGGCTCCTCCCGCCGTCGACCCCACCTTGGATCTCCGTCCTGGCTGGTCTCTGGTGGACCATCTGGCTCCTCCTGCTCCTGTCTCCTCCCTGGCTCCTTCCTCCGTCGTCTCCTCCTTCTGTGGTCCCTGTCTGCTGGCCCCCTCCTGGGAGTCCGTCCTCCACCGGAACCTCCTCCCAGGTTCCCACCCATGCCTCCCTCTGTTGTTTCTACGGTGCGAGGACGCACCTACCGGGAGGGGGGAGTACTGTCACACACCTGGACTCATTTAGCTTGTTTTTGCCCGTGATCCCAGTTTCTGTCTTCCGTGTTTAGTTTGATTAGTTCCCAGGTGTGTCTATTATCTTCCTCATGTGTTCCATGTCCCTGTCAATTTAATGATTCCATCCACCTGTGTTTCCCCAATTATCCTTTGTACTTAAGCCTTGTCCTTTCAGTTCTGTTTTGTCGGGTCTTCATTACCACTTGCTACTCACTTGTGATCACTTGCTACTTACGTGTGTCTACCTCTGTGCTCCATGTTGGATATCCCCTGTGTTGGATATATTAAAAACCTTATTCTGTTTATCCTCGACTCCGTATTCCTTCAGGCAGCGTAAGACCGTGACAATCACATTAAATTATTTTAAACAGATTATTAGTCAGGACATTAACAGCTAGAATTTGAAAACCTGTAAGTTGTTATTTACCATAAAATACATGTAATATTTAGAAAGTTAAACTTATAAAACAGACAAAATGTATATAATATTAATAATGCTCAGTCATGATTTTTTTCAGTTCCTCTTTGAGGTAAAAACATATAAAATAAAATTAATAATTAGCCATATTCATAAAACAAATGACTAATTTCTGTTTAAATCATCCATAAATCCATTCTTTTGTAAACTGTCCAACTAATTTGAATGCAATCATTTATGCAAGAATGGTTTTACATGTCATATCCACAGGAATTAATTCTGCTTGTTTCATAAATGTAGCCCAAAGCGAGATTTGAGGCAGAATCAATTTTCACACTTTATGAATTATTTTTAAAAAGTCACGGACTGGAGAAGTTTGCAGCTGTCACAAAAGTCCACTTCTCATTAACGTTTGTAACACGTATATATTAAAATAAAAAGATTAGTTATAGCAATAGTAGCGTTTTGGTTGTTAGGAAGATATTTTTGGTTTGGTGTTCATGAAGGGGCACTGATGTACTGTTACTGTAGCTGCAAAAGAAAGAAAAATACATACTAATAAAAACATTTCTAACCTAAAAGTTTGTCAGTCTCGAGTAAACATCAAAACAAAATCCATTTATATACATTTGAAAAAGAAAATCCATTAGAGAAAATCTGATTATGGGCTCCCTCTCATATTGCCCATAAAGTGTCTACTACACAAAAGAAGAGATGTCTGCGACAATCACTGCAGTTCCACAATCTCAAAATCTCAAATATCACAGTCTCTAATGCTCTACATAGAAATCAGTGTTCACTCAAATGGTCCTGAGACATTGTGTATTAAAATCTTTCTGGCATAGTGAGTGAGATTCTAGATTTATAACCCCCATGAATTCTTTGCAAACATTTGTTCAGTTTATGAAAACCAAGTTATAAGAAAATTGTGCGTACATTTATAAACTTCAGTCCTCATTCTGTCTCAAAGTAAATAAAATGGAGATTACACAGATTACATAATACTTTTTAATTATGCATGCAGCTTAAGCAAGACAATTCCAAGAGTTTGACCTTCAGGAGTCAAACTTATCATTAAAATTAAAATAATCAGAATTATTTTCATACATTATATCAATATTAATTCATTAAATTAACCTTGAAAAAAATACTATATTTATAATATAATGAAATGCTGATGTATATTGAAATGGCAAATACATTTTCAGATGCCCAACTGTCCAATCAAAACCCTGTGAATTGTATGCCCACTGACTACAGCTGCACATCTCCAGCACTGTAAGGTATTAAAAGCCAATCCATAAATCTGTTTTCCAAAAGGAAAGGTCAGCCTGACTGTTTATGTAGATCAAAATTTTCAGGGAAGATGGGGCAGCTTTGATTTACTTCCCGAGTCCCAATAAATCCTACCTTACCTTACAAAGTTGTCTGAAAGGTTAAGCCCACGTTTGCTTACTTTGCACTTCCTCAGGCTCTTAAAATAGACTCTAAATGATATTAATGGTGTGTTTGCATCCACTTTGCTGGGCTGGTAATGAGGGTGTGGGGGAGGGAGTGGATCAAAGAGATGGAGCCATGCTTCATGAATTTCTAATTAGAGCTTTAAACCTCATCAAGTCACTCAAAGAGGCCGTGAACTAAATGAGAACGGCACTTTCCCATACAAATCGCGCATCAGTCATTCAGAATCAACCATCATCCTCTTCTGTGTGCGACATTGTCTTCCGTGTTCTTGGCGAACAATGGCTTTTCTTTAATCTGTTGGGTCACACAGAAGTGAAAGGAGTCGTGGGTGGCCCTACTCGGGCCAGTGACTTTAATATCTCTGTTTGACAGATGTGTCACAGCAGCAGATCATTTAATAATGAGTGGATTCTCAAAGTCAAAGGCTGCTGTAGTCTCAAAGCCTTTGGAGAGGAAACGGCTCGTCACAAAGTTGTAATCATTCATATGATTAATGGTGAATTGCAGCTATGCTAAACTTTTTTTCAATGGTAACTCTTAAGGCTGTTATAAATTTCATTAATTAAGTTAAACTGATAAAAAATACTGGGGCTGGATTCATAAAATAGAACAGAAAATATTTATTCTTAACTTAATTTAGTTTCTAAAAATATTAACACAGAATGCATTTTTGCTGTTAAAAATGTGAGACTTGTGATAATGACAAGGTCTAGAAACAAGTTTTTATTAAAATAACTACTTTTAACTGGAGCGCAACAGTCAAACACAGCCATCTAGTGAATGTCCACATGGAAAAACAATGGAAAGCAGCACAGTGGAATGCAAAATGCATTCTGTGAGAACGGCCCTAAAGACTGTTGTTTTTATCTTTACTCTTAAGACAATCGGCCCTATCAGCGCAATGCGATGCAAGGCACGCAATTGTCACGTCATTTAATTAGCAAATGCATTCGCGATCATTTGTGCACTCATGGGCATGCTGGTCTAAAATAGAGGTGCGCCAACCGTTTTTCCATCGTTAAAATAGCAAAAGTGGATTTGGACAAGCCCTGAGTGCACCTGCGTCGTGCGCTTTACACTTTGCATTTAGATCGTTAAAATAGGGCCCAATCATTGTGATAACCTACTAAAGTTAGGATAGCCTCTGACTTGTCTTAAATACCCAAAGGTAAGATGCTTATTGAATTTGTTGGGATGTTTCAAATATTAAGCATGGTAATACTACATTAATTACATACATTTTAGGGTATGAAAACACATGAAGTGACACTAATTATCAGTAATGTAAAGAATGATTTCTCATGATTAAACAAGGCATAAACATTTTCTAGAATTTAACATTCTTACAAACTACTTTCTAACTAACTTCTTAAAGTATATCTTTGTGAATAAACCCCCTGGTTATGAGAGACTAGTAAAATCACTACTGGAACACTACAGTTCTTGTTTCACTAAAATAAGACGGCAAATTGTCTTGGTGGTTTAACCCTGACAGATGAATGACAGAAAGACTTTGCAATTTTACCCTTTGTACAATAAAACAGTATCCCTGTATTGATTAGCTTTAATCCCACTAGTAATCAAACTGTCTGTGTAAGCAGAAGTCTGGCAATATTGTACTTTGTAAATAAGAATATGTCAGACATAATCCATATTTGCTTTAACTGTCTGAACTGAAAAAAGAGACTTTACCAAGTCTGAAATCTTATATGCAACACAAATTTTTAAATGGTGCTATTGAATTGCCTGAAGCAATTCAATAAAACAAAAGATAAATGCATCTTTCTTCACAGACTGAAAATGGATATCACTTCTGGAAAGAGATCCACTGAAAACGTGTCAAAGTAAATTCAGTATATCATAAAATATAATCTGGATTATATTTCCCTTGCCACAGCGTTGTTCTATTATGGAAGGGGTGGGGGGAGCTAATCAGGCCTTTTCAAAGGTCTAGATGAAGTTAACATTCAAGATTTAACACCCTTATTTGAAATTTCGCAAGACTAAATATACCCCTGAAGCAAGAGATTACAAAAGGTCAAAATTAGCATTTCTGGCACAGCAGCAACACAACAAAAAACTGCTACTACAAAAACAAGAGATTGCAAACTGAAAACAATTACTTAACCTGAAAGAAAAACATGAATATGATAATTGCTCATAATTTATTTAAGTGATCATGGTCCCCATGACCACTTACCTAAATTATAAACAGTTATTTTATTAATGTAGAGGTTTTGCACAACATAAAAAAATCACCTCAACACAATGGAAACAAGCCACAATGCATAGGACTAATTTCATTGTTTTGCGCTAACTTTGTTGTGTCACACCTTGCTTGTTTTCATTGTGTTGTGCAAATTGTGTTGTGTCGCTTGTTTCTGTTGTGCTAATTGTGTTGTGTTGTAGCTTGTTTCTGTTGTGTTGTGGCTTGTTTCTGTTGTGTTGTGCAAATTGCGTTGTGTTGCAGCTTGTTTCTGTTGTAATTGTGTTATGTTGTAGCTTGTTTCTGTTGTTTTGTGGCTTGTTTCTGTTGTGTTGTGACTTGTTTCTGTTGTTTTGTGACTTGCTGTTGTTGTGTTGTGCTAATTGCATTTTTTTGTGGCTTGTTTCTATTGTGTTGTGTTAATTTCGGTGTAGTGAGGCTTGTTTCCTTTGTGTTATGGAGATTTCGGTGTGTTGTGCATTACTGGGCCAGTGTAGGAAAGCAGTGTCAGTTTCAACTTAAATTGTAAAACGAAGTCTAATTATATTTAAGCAAAAAAAAAAAAAAAAAAAAAAAAAAAAATACATAAACTATAGAATTATAGTTATATAAAAAAAGATTGTCACATGAATAAAAATAAATTAATACAAATGAACGAATTAATAAAAAAATGGTCACATGATAAAAAATGTTTCCTAGATTAAGAGGGTGACGCAACTCTTCCCATTCTCCCCATAAGGCATTTAGCAGATGCATTTTAAGAAAATGTTTATTTGCTAATTGCAGGAAAACTTCCCTCGGAGCAATCTGAGATTAAGAGTCAGTCGTGACTGTGACAGAAACACTGCTGAGAGCTACTCACTAGATACCAGAAACTCAGTCTGTCACCAAATAATTAAAAACACCATGTAAAATAACTCAGGAAAATGCAAGAAACACAAGAAAGAGACCTGTCTTAAAAGATACTTCCAAATATATGTCCAATGCCCACTTATCAACTTAACTCAAAGCACCACTGACACAATCTTCTCCAGTCACTTGAGGAAAGAGAGGCGCTGCTCGATCCTGAGAGGCAGCTCTAGAGGACAGAGTGCTGTTATGCTAGCGGATATGCATGGCCACGTAAAACAGAAGAGAGGAGAGAACGCTTGAGAGGGTTCTCAGTGTGGTCCTATCAACAGACTGAAGGTTAAGCTGTCTGAGACATGTTGAGAGCTCTTCATTTAGGTGTAGAAAAGATCAGAGACCTTTAAAATCTTGCATGTAACCACAGACTATTCTGGAGGGAAAACAAACACTCTAAATACTGACAAACAAAACCATCTAAATAAATAAAATCTATAATGAACGAAATGATTGGAAACTAACTGATTTTCCTGTTATATTAAATGACTAGGACTACAGGCCAAAGTTGTTAATTAAATATTCCACAGAAGAAAAGAAAATTGCAGATTGTTTACAATGCCATGAGGATGTGTAAAACAATTGACAAAAGTTTCACACAAGAGAACTCTGATACCCAACAACAAAAGTCATAGGTCCGTTTAAAAGACAAAATATCCAAGGACAAAATCCTACTAAATGTATTCTTCCACTTTACCAGTTTCTGAGCTTCCAAAGCAGTGTTAATGGCTGGTTTCTCCCACATGCCAGTTTCCTCCCTCTTGCTGCCCAGTCAAAACTGGCATTTTACAATTATGATGTGATGACAATTGCATAACAATCTAATTAGATTAAAACCTTGAGGGCCGGCTTGAAAAATTATAGGCAGACTGCGAGGAAAGTATTCAAAATCAACATATTTTATGCTGGAAAATGCAATATTTTATGTAAAATTCTTAGGTTCTCCTAATTGGTTTTGGACTCTCTCACTGACAAATACAATCCAGCTAATTAATGATTTGGGGAAAAAAAGTTAGGCTAAAAGTTCAAAACCAGAACATAAAATATTTGAACTGCAAGATGATATCAAGTAATTAAGCAATTCCACCAAACCAAAGATAAAAGAAAACTCTGTCACAGCAAGTTAATTCCTCTCAAATAACTATGTCAGTGCCCACTGAGCCAAGAAAGTTACACTAGAAAAACTACTCTTCATTTAGTCTAGAGTCAGTAAGATTATTTTTTCATTAATACATTTTATTTAGCAAGGACGCATTAAA
>NW_020525157.1:0-49132 GCF_003368295.1 Carassius auratus | reverse complement strand
TTCCCCTACCAGAAGTTTCTCATCCCATTTACTGCAAAGCAAAAATCAGTGTTCAATGACTGTGATGTATGCAATTAAGCAACACAAAATAATACAAGTAGCGATATTTACCAGATTTGTTTTAGTTTTTTTGTTAATTTAATGGTTAATTGTTGGCTTTTCTTTTTCTAAGCAATGTATTTGTTACCTTTAGTAAAATCGTGTACAGTCTGTTCTCTCATATACAATATTTTGAATGTGAGTTATGAAGACCTTCAGATGGATGTACCTTCCCATAAGCTCTTTACAGGTGAGTCTGGCTTTTACCAGAGTGGGTCCCACACCTCCATAAAAAATGTCTAGGTTTTCCACTACATTTGAGTCATGTCTGAATGCCACCTTCATGCCAGAATTCACTATGGAGAAGGCGAACTCTCTGCGCTGTGCCTGGCGAAATGCTGACACAAACTCCCACTGTAAAGCAAAGGGATAAGCGATTTGCTTTTTTTAGAATGGAAACTGAAACTCATAATGTATTTGTATTGTAAAAATGAATTTGTGGTTAAAAAATTCAGTAGATGGAATTAGAAATGACTAATAGTCTTTTAGGGTAAGTGTGTTTGTTGAATCTTGAATAGTTTAGTTATATGTTTTAGTTCTAGTATTAACTTTAGTCTGCATCCTCCATTTTGATGAAACGTACCGGTCTTGAGTGAGGAATTTCAATAGCCAGCAGAATCTCATCTGGTCGTAGAGCTGTTTTACCAAAGTCTGTGAAAAACTCTTCACTTAGACAAATCTCTCGAGCACCATCTGTATTAAAGACCAATGGAAAAATGTAATTCTAAATATAACTTTCCATGTCAAATATATTGGAAACTGAGAAATTTAGCAAAAAGGCAGATATAGGGAAATTTTGTACAAATATAATGGCATTACCATTAGAAACAATGTATAGTGTGCATTCTGCCGCTGCTAGAATGCTGCTCAAGTCATATTTGGGGTTGGCACTCAGGATATTTCCACCAATGGTCTGAATTTCCAACATAAACAAAGATGTTATGTAGACAAGTAATTAAACACAAATTTGTCATCAAAATTACTTTTGGTCTTATATGAAATGGTAATTTATCATACTTCATTAGCCAACTTAATATTATTTTTGTGTATAAATATTTCAGTCTTTTAGTTCATCAAAGTAATTTTTTATTTATTTATTTTTTTGCTACTCACAGCCATGTTGCGTATCTGTTTGCTGGCCAAACTCTGTAATGTTTGAACGAGGGCCTGGTAAACCCTGCTTTTCTCTGGCCCGAGTTCCTCGATTCCTTGCAGAAGGACATCCTTCAAAACAGACAAACTGCATCCTGCCCCTACAGTTACACCTTAATAAAAGAATGTT
This sequence comes from Carassius auratus, assembly GCF_003368295.1. Classification (NCBI taxonomy): domain Eukaryota; kingdom Metazoa; phylum Chordata; class Actinopteri; order Cypriniformes; family Cyprinidae; genus Carassius; species Carassius auratus. The sequence goes on along the minus strand of NW_020525157.1, from coordinate 47,751 downwards.
GTTGTTGATTTTACTTTGAGCTTCAATATTTGCTAATTAAGCATATGAAATGGCAATTTATCCATGATCTACCATTGTTTCTCCATTTGATAGTTCGAAGTTCTGGAATACTTCCACCATAGATCACCAAAGGATGGACAGTTCCCTTCAGATTCACCTTTGGCCCTGTACAAGAACAGAAACAGGTTGGATGGATGGATAGATGGATGGATGGATGGATGGATGGATGGATGCAACCAACCTATGGTTGTGTTCCCAATCAATAGAGGTGCGTTGGGGTATTCAGATTTCAGCTTGATTAAATCTTTCAGATCTGCTGGGGAAATCCACCTGACCTTTTCACCATGGAAAGAAAGTCGTTCAGCTTTTTTCTTTCCCATAATCTGTTGGATATAATGAAAAAAATATATAAATAAAATAAATAGTGGTCTGAAAAGTTCACATTCCTATTAGCTAACAAAAGGACACACAGTTTGCTCACCAGTAACTCTGGGGGAAAGATCAAATCCTGAGTTGGGTCAAGGGGTAAGACATTATCCATGCTGAAAAGTTCTCCAGATATCTGCCAATAATACCAGTCGTAGAAGAGTTAATAACCTAGGTTCACCAATCTCTGTCTTCTTATAACAATAATGAGATTACTACTGTAAGTAGTGATGATGTGTAAGAAATTATAAGAATTTAAAGTGTAAATATTATCTTACAATAGATTCATTGTTGTGAGAATTGCTGTTTTCCATGCAACATTTTCCATTTCCGTCACCATTTTGGCAAGATATCGGAGTCTGTAAAAATATGAATCATGTCACTAAAGAGCACATAATTGTTTCCTAAAATCAAACTCTAGTTTATACCAATGTTATGTACAACTTTTTAAAACTGATTTGTAGATATTTGTATTTTTGTAGATTTTCTTTTTCTAAGAGTTAACAGTCCTTACATTGCAGAATGTTTTAAATCCATCAATTATTGGTCGATATCCAGTACAACGGCATAGGTTCCCTTAGAAGAAATAAAACAGAATGTTTAAATTCCCGTTTTCAGTGCTTGAATTCATAATTCTAAAAATGTAAATTAAATCCACGAGTATTAAATACCTCCTAGTGTCTCTCGAATGTCCTCCATGGTGGGCTGTGGGTTATTTCTAAGTAATGTGTACATGGACATCACCATCCCAGGGGTACAAAACCCACACTGAGACCCATGAGCCTTTGCTATACGCTCCTGATGAACAACAAAAGTATCTACAGGTAAATGGTGTGTTCTGGATTACCCATTCAATATATCCAGTGATGGGCAGTAACTAAGTATTTTTACCTCAATATTACTTAAATACAACTTTCAAGTATCTGACCTTTACTGGAGTATTTATATTTTGGGATTTTTTTTACATTTACTTCTCTACATTCCTAAGCATAATATCACACTTTTTTCTCTAACACATTTCAAAAAGACACGTCGTTCCTTGTTATTTTGAACTGGAGAAATCATCACACACTACAAGACGATGTTCGATTTGTAAAGGAGCTGATACTTTTCAAAAAGCCTGTTAAATGGATTCGCAAACACACTGAACGATTCATTTGCGAATTTTATTGAGCACACTGCAGCTGTTCTTGAGTCAACAACTCACTGATTCAAATGATCTGATCAAAGCGAGTCTCCAGTTTACAATTCACAGAATTCACAAATATTACTCAAAATGAGCCAAGAACAGGAGATCATTGGCACTACTTAAGCATTTATTATTGTAAATAAAAATCATATTTAGATCACAAGTGTCCATTGTTTGCGAAAATAAAGCTGCTGTAAAAGGTCTGTTTAAGCCTGCTGTATGAAATGTTGGAATGTGTCCATATTAGTCCATTACCATCTAAATGGGGTAGGTTTTATTTAAAAACTAAGCATAATGCCCATGCATCTACACCACTGCCGTAGCACTTTCAAATTATGTAAAGTAGTATGTTTGCATAACACTTTTCCTAAAAAGCAAACAAATTTTACCCAGTTTTCATATCCGATATACTACATGATTTTTTTTTTTTTCACCTGTTTGTACACCTGAATTATCAGTATAATCAGTGACGTATTTTTTTGCAGGAAGTTGTATAAATTGAGTATATAAAATGTCAAAAAAAAAAAAAAACATTCATCAATCAGTATGTTTTATTTTTAATACTGAAGTTTAAAAAAATTAAAAAATAAAATAATTTTTGTACTTTTACTCAAGTGAAATGGAAATGGAGTATTTCATACTTTTACTGGAGTAATATCTCATTAGGGTATCTGTACTTTTAGTGAAGTACTAGACTTGTGTACTTCATCCACTTCTGAAAATACTTGTTTTGAAAGATGATTTATAGTTTGTTTGTGAAGGAGAATCTGGTACCTGAACAGGATGTAGTTTCGTCTTGGTGCTTCCAATGCCTTCGACGGTCACCACCGCCGCACCATGCAGAGAACAAATGGGCTGTAGACATGCAATTACCGACCAGTGACTGAAGCATGGGTTAAAGATTATTAAACCATATTTATTGATGATTTTTTCATTTAAGAGAGTTACATCTAGAGATGTGTAGCAACATCTGAATGGTTTTATGCAGAAAAACACAGGTAACAAACATTGCTTTGTTTTTTCATCACATCAAGATTTGATGCTGTTAGTTTTGTTATATTAGTGAAAGATACAGCACAGTCTCCTGGATAGGGTCATATCTGGACACCATAACAGTACAGGCCCCACATCCACCTCCACCACAGCCATACTTTGTGCCTGTTAGACCCACTGAACACAAAAACAACACACATTTTATTTTATTTTTTTTCCTGTACAATATGCAAGATACTGAGCCTCTAAGGAAATGTGATGGGGAAAAAATATAAAATAAGAAAAATTTGCAAATGCAAAGTTTCTTGGGGAACACAAAACTTTTGCAAGAGAACACAAACGCATTGAAATATAATTTTCTCTGCATAACTTAAACACATTTAAGTAAATATTATAAATATATTCAATTTAAGTATAATAAATATACTTAACTTCACCATTATTTTGAGAGGATTGTCATATGGAAATTACCATACCTTTCCTTCGCAGGTAAGCCAGTAACATCTCTTCTGGATCAGCATTCTTCTCCACTATCTTTACATAAAAACAACAAAAAACTGACAACCATGGCTCAAATTTTGCAATAACTATCAAGCCAAACATCATTCAGTGTGTGCCACGTGACATGATTGGATTTTGGAGACCAGCCTATATATCACATGTGTGACAGATATGTATGTTATGTGTGTGGGAGGGAGAAACACACGATGGACTGTCTAAAGCGTAGAAAATCATTTTCATGGTATCATACTGCATCCAGCTGATTGTCATGTGCCATGATTCTGACATGCATGTTTAGTCATGCCATTTCATCCTGGTTATGTACTATGGTTATTAGAAATCAAAATGTTTAATTGTGTCATGATTTAGACAAAACCTGTATGAGTTTCTTTCTTATGTTGAACATTAAAGAAGATATTTTGAACAATGCTGGTTAATCAGTTGTTTGGTCCCTAGTATTTCTTTCCCTACCATGGAATTCAATGGGGAACAACAATTGTTTGGTTCTACACAATATCTTCTTTTGTGTAAAACATAAGAAATAAACGTATACAAGTTTGGAATGACATGAGGTTGCGTAAATGATGAAAAACAAAGAATTATATGAACTGTCCCTTTAAACATTTTGATATTTATCTCAGTAGAAGTAATTATAATAACATCTAAATAACAGGTTTCCTTCTTTCACGATATTAGCAAATTAAGTCAAAAACGTATTTAATATTGTATACTTTTATTTATGAATTAAATCAATATTAAAGCTATAGTTATATACTAATAATATAATGAGCCAACAAAAAAAAAAACTATTAAGACAAAAGTCAGGACTTTACCATTTTCAGATAAGACAAATCACACATTGATCAATTTAAATATACAGATCATATACAATAATAATAAAAAACAATATATGTAATGTAAACATACCTTCTTCCCATTAATGTAGAAGACAAGCTCACTGTTCACAGATACAGATGACATGATGAGTTGAGAAGGATCGCAGTGCTCTGTTACTGGAGATGCTCCTGGTTCACTGACCATCAACTGAATGAGCAACTGACTGACTCGCATCACATGTTACAGGCATTGCTTGGTCTTTCATGGTTAAATACAGGAATGCGTAAAGAAGACATGCATGCATCGGGTTTTTCCTCCAATGTTATATATTTATTTATCCTTAAATCACTCATTACACTTCCTGCTCTCAATTCAATTCAATTCAAGTTTATTTGTATAGTGCTTTTTACAATACAAATCGTTACAAAGCAACTTTACAGAAAATTACATTTCTACAATATTTAGTAGTAGCTTATAAGTTGTGACTCTCAGTTTGTGCACGTATGACAGGATTTTTCAGAAAAATTAATACAAGACGTAGTTAGCCAGATGAAGAACATTATTAATAGCCATTCTTATATGATGCAGTCACACTTGTAGCAAGGGATGTAAATCCCGTGGCAAAACATAGAAACAAATAGAGACATCATTAGCATAGCTGCTGGTCCAACAAAGTAAAATTAATTAGTGGACTTTGCTATCCTAGGAACTAACAAAAGTCCAGCGTTTTGTGACCTTAGGGACCGTGATGGATAACGTGGTATAAGGCTAGTTAGGTACGCAGGAGCTAAACCATTTGGGGCATTATAGGTAAGTAATGATAATTTGTAACGGAACTTAAAGGGGGGGGGGGGGGGGGGGATTGAAATGCTATTTCAAGCATACTGAGTTTTTTACACTGTTAAAGAGTTGGATTCCCATGCTAAACATGGACAAAGTTTCAAAAATTAAGTTGTACGTTTGAAGGAGTATTTCTGTTCCAAAAATACTCCTTCTGGTTTGTCACAAGTCTCGGAAAGTTTTTTTTCGAGTATGGCTCTGTGTGATGCTAGATGGAGCGGAATTTCCTTATATGGGTCCTGAGGGCACGTCTGCCGGAAGAGCGCGTGCTCCCGTATAGCAGAGCACTGAGAGCACAACAGACATTCACTGATCAGAGCGAGAGCGTCGCGAAATGTCACAAAAGCAGTGTGTTTTTGGTTGACAGGGCAAGACAACCCTGCACAGATTACCAAAAGAAACCTTGTGGATAGACTTTATTTTTACATCAACGGAGTTGTGTAAGCATCAACGGAGTTGTGTAAGTGTTAGTCTTTGTTCCCCTGCATTTCAAAGATGCTTGTTTTACAAACAAGGCCCAGTTTGACGACGGATTTGCACATCGTTTATTTCTTAAGGATAATGCAGTCCCAACGAAAAAGGGTCACGATCGTGTGTTGGAACCGCATGCGATCTGATTCTGGATCATAAATATACGCTGAATCTGACTGTTAGCCATGGTTTGTTTTGGTTGGTTTTGTCCTCACGGTAATGTCACAGCTTCCAAATGCTCTCAACGCAAAAGCCTACTGGCGCTCGTGATTCTTTAGCTCCGCCCACACGCCACGCCTCCAGCCGGTCGTGTTCTTATGAATATAACAAAACTAAAGACTTTTTGGAGTTATGAAGGATGCAGTACTACTCTATAGGTACTCAAGATAAACAGGATATTGAGTGAAAACGAGCATTTAACCTCCCCCCCCCCTTTAATAGGTAGCCAGTGCAGAGACTGTAAAATTGGGGTAATATGATCATATTTTCTTGACCTGGTAAGGACTGCATTTTGGACTACATGTAGCTTGTATATTGAAGAAGCAGGACAACCACCTACAAGTGCATTACAATAGTCCAGTCTAGAGGTCATAAATGCATGAACTAGCTTTTCTACATCAGAAACAGTTAAAGTTTCGTAGCTTGGCAATGTTTCTAAGATGGAAGAATGCAGTTTTTGTAACATGGGAAATATGATTTTCAAAAGACAAGTTGCTGTCTATTTTTTGACTGTAGAGGTAGTAACTGTACATCAGTCTAGTTGCAAATTGTAATCTACAAGATTCCGCGTACTGTTTTTTGGTCCAATAATTAATATCTCTGTCTTATCCATATTTAATAGGAGTTAAAATCATTGGTCATCCAATCTTTTACATTTTTAACACACTCTGTTAGCTTAGATAATTTAGAAGTTGAATCTGGTCTCGTTGAGATATATAGCTGAGTATCATCAGCATAACAGTGGAAGCTAATTCTGTATTTTCTAATAATATTACCAAGGGGCAACATGTATATTGAAAATAGAAGGGAACCTAGGATGGATCCTTGTGGCACTCCATATTTTACTGGTGATAAATGAGATGACTGCCCATTTAAATAAACAAAATGATAGCGATCGGACAGGTAGGATCTAAACCATCTTAGAGCCTGCCCTTGAATACCTGTATAGTTTTTTTTTAATCGATCTATGAGTATGTCATGATCTATGGTGTCGAACGCAGTACTAAGATCAAGAAAAACTAGCAATGAGATGCAGCCTTGATCTGACGCAAGAAGCAGGTCATTTGTATTTTTAACAAGTGCAGTTTCTGTGCTATGGTGGGGCCTGAAACCTGACTGAAATTCTCCATACAGATATTTTTTTTGCAGGAAGGAGCTCAATTGAGCAGACAATTGGTAGTTAGTTTTTCTCCATTTGCGTTCAAGACTACGAGTTTCTTTCTTGAGAGAGTGAGTATTACTGTTATACCATGGCACAGTAAATTTTTCTCTAAACTTTTTCAATTTGATGGGGGCAACAGCTTCTAATGTATTAGAGAAAATAGTGTACATGTTGTAGCCATTTCGTCTAGTGCTTCTCTCAAAATCTTAGAATAAATTGTAGGCCATATCAGGAGAGATATTCTCCTAGTTAATCTTGCCATACTGGTAACGATCACAGTTTTTAAGGGACAGATTCCTTTACTGAGAATATGAAACATCAGCATCATCAACTGCGAAAATTAAATGGAGAGTTGAGTGCTAATATACTCCAGGTATCAAGCAGTGATTGGGCCTCCTTTTATAATGAATGACGTTGCATTTCTAACAGAACTTATGCTAAAAGCTTAATTTCTCCTAAAAAGTACAGCACTTTAATTCTACAATCAAGCATTTTCTAAAACTTGACATTGAATTATAAAGAAAAAAAAAGAGTTAGTCTTGCAGTTTAGCTTTATTTTCCCCAACACACATTTCAGAAATTCAACACCATCAAAAGACATACACAACCTTACACCAATTTTCATCTACATATTAACTATCCTGATATTGTGCTTTGGTTGTGTGAAATGTGTCATCTTCAACATCCATACAGCTTGTTGATCCTCAGGATGTCGATGTTGGACATTCCCTGCCTCTGTCCAATTTGTACTGTTCTATCAGGAATAGGTGTGATGGTTTCCAGCCCGGGCTGGATGGAGAAGGCTGTTCTTTCATAATGCATGATGGAAGTGTAGTCGTATGGAGTGTTTTGGTTGTTGGTGTTTTGTTTCTGGAAGTTGTAGGCCATATCAGGAGAGATGTTCTGCCAGTTGATCTTGACGTACTGGTCACGATCGCTCCTGGTTTGCTCGTGGTAAAAGCCCAGGGCATGATTAAGCTCATGCTGAACGATGCCGTTATACACACAGCCTTGCCTGTTGAAGGAGACCACCTGCTGACCACCAGTTCTGCCAAGAGAAGAGTAGCACCTGAGAGGAGAGAAGAAGTAAAGAGGTTAATTATTTATTTATTTATATAAATAAGGACTGATAAATGTTTCTTGTTAATGCTGTATGATTGTTCTCACCCATCTTTGTTCTCAATACTGATGTAGTCGGCCTGAGTTGATCTGGCCACAAAGCGGATGCAGGTTTTGGAGTGAAAGGTGGACATGGCGTTCGCAATCACTGATCTCTCATAACTGGCTGCAAACAAAAAGGACGCCAGATTTCAAATGAGATCTACATGAATCGTAGATATGTTCAATGAATGAAGGAGATTCACTCACAGAATTCACTGCTCACGACGTAAGGGACCTCCACTATGTTGTTAGAGTTTTTCTTCCAGAAACAGTTGTTGTTAAAGCAGTAGAGAGCATTTCTGGTTTTGGGAAACACCAGATCTCCTTCAATCAAGACTTCAGAAGATCCTGTATTTAAAGAGAACCATACTGATGAAATAGTAAAACATATCTATACATCTTGACTGCAGTTTACCACTATTTTCTGAAACACACTGATGAATTCATAAGAAATCTACAAGGTGCCTGACCATTGTTGGACTCCAAAATCCTTGTAGTGATGTCCAGAGGTTCAGGCTCTGACACAAACACTCCTTCAAACCTTTCCTCCTGCAGGCAGAAACAGGGATGATAAAATGACTTCTTTAGGAACATTCATAATTTAAGGGAAAGTCTAGACTTGATCTTACCATGAGAGAAGACGCCTGCGAGATGCCAAACAGCAGCAGCAGAATGGAGAGGGAGGCTCTTGTGTCCATGTCGTCTCAGTGTGTAGAGATGTTCAGGATGCTCTTGTGCTGAGCTTTGGTGTCTGTGAGCGATTCTGTCAAGACTTTATATTCACCTGAGTAGGTAGGTCTACTGGAGGATTATGGGTAGGGTCTTAACATCAAGAGTCTAAAATGTGTACCTTCAGGGAGGAAACTCAGACCTCACCTGTTGGTCCAAAACTTTTCAAAATAAGATCAAATACCCTGGTTAGTTTAAGTAATCCACTGAAATGGACTTTTCTAAGTGCCCAAAACAGTGTTTCTACAGGGAGAGGATTCATTGGTAATATACTTACAGTTTGCTAGTGGTTGGTAAATGAAAAAAATAATTAATAATAAAAAAAAGAACAATTGACATAGCTAATCAGCAGAAAAAATATGTTTAGATGAATTCTTCTGATTCTAAATAGCCGACAGATAAAATCAGATACAACTACTCTATAATTCTAAAATATTCAGAGGAATTGTTTCTCTGGTTATTAATTAATAAAATGGTTTGTCAATGAAAAACAACATGGATTTCAAATGTAGCAATGAAACCTTGTTACCTAGAAATACAAAAGCTAATAGCGTGTATCTTTACTTTTTTAAACAAGGCTACTGCATAGTGCTCATTCAACTGTGCATTAACCAGTCAAATAGGAGTAGCAGTTAAACATTTTTTAAATAATAAGTTTGATTTTAAAATTTTATTTTACAGAAGTTAAAAATTGCTTTTAATGTGCCTATTATGATATTAGCTACATTGATAAGTTGTCCTTAATCTCTGAAAAAAATGTTCTTGAAACTGTTCTGACATTGCACGATTGAGTTTATTCACACTGCCAAAGCACTCCGGGTTTTTTTTTTTTTTTTTTTTTCTTTTTGACAAAATCGAATCTGTCCTTGTTTGCACTTTGTGGTGTACCCTCTGTGTTTGCTCTCGTGAGGTCTTCTCTTGATTGTATACTTTGACAGTGAAATGTCTACCTCCTGGAGACGGTTCTTCTCTTGGCTGGATGTTGTAAAATGTCTTTTCTTGACCATGGAGAGGATCCTCCGATCATCCACCACTGTGATGAGGCCTTTTTATGCTGCTGAGCTCAACAGTGTGTTCTTTTTTTTTTTTTCAGAAATGTACCAAACTGTTGATTTAACCACTCCTAATGTTCCTGCTATCTCTCTGATGGATTTGTTTTGTTTTGAAGCCTAACAATTGTCTGTTTCACCTGCATGCACTACATGATGGGGGTACACAACAACAGCTTCCAAAAGCAAATGGCACACTAAGAATCAACTCCAGAACATTTAGCTCCTTAACTGATGTCGAAACAATGAAGGAATAGCCCAAGTCTGTCTATGAAACAGCTTTTGAGTCAACTGTCCAATTGCTTATGGGTCCTTGAAAAAAGGGAGGTACATATTAAAGTACATATCAAAAACATATTGCAATTCCTTAAACTTTCCTCCAATTTTGATGAGAGTACCCACAACTTGAAGCTCAGACTGTGAACTTCAAATTCAACTTCAAGTTGAGCTTTATTGTCATACCGCTACATGTAGGGACATACAGTGGAATAAAATGTCTTGTCTCACAGGACCATGGTGCTACAGAAATACAGACATACAACAATGAAGTAAAACAGAAACTAGACACAACTAACTTACTGACAGATTTTGACTATAAATATACTATAAATGTTTACCTATACATAAACAAACAAAGAAGTCATCAGAAGTCAAGCAGCTGGCTGGGGAACAATGCAAGATGATTTGTAGTGCATGGGCATGTTAACATACACATATTACTAAGTCTTTTGTGGGATTATGTACACACAGCAATGTGTGTGTGAAAAGTGTGTATTGAATTGCACAAAAAAGAGAAAGTTTCAGACAGTTTTTCCTGTGATGTTGTAAGATTGGGGGTGATTGGGGAGTGTAGGAAGTGAGATGGTCCATGTTTCAGGGGGGAAGGGGTTTGTGGGGAGTTTCAGAGGAGGGGCGGGTTATTTGAGTTCAGGGCTCTTATAGCTCTTATTAGAGTTACAAATGATCTGCTCTTATCATCTGATCGTGGGTGTATCTCTCTATTAGTTTTATTGGATCTTAGTGCTGCGTTTGACACAATTGACCACAGCATTCTTTTGCATAGACTTGAACACTTTGTTGACATCAGTGGAAGTGCATTAGCATGGTTTAAATCGTACTTATATGATCGTCATCAGTTCGTAGCAGTAAATGAAGATGTATCATATCGATCACAAGTGCAGTATGGAGTACCTCAAGGCTCAGTACTAGGGCCACTACTCTTCACGCTTTATATGTTACCCTTGGGAGATATCATCAGGAAACATGGTGTTAGCTTTCACTGTTATGCTGATGATACTCAGCTCTATATTTCCTCGCAGACCGGTGAAACACACCAATTTGAAAAACTAATGGAATGCATAGTCGATATAAAAATTGGATGACGAGTACTTCTTACTGCTAAATTCAGAAAAAACAGAGGTGTTAATTATAGGGCCTAAAAACTCTGCTTGTAATAACCTAGAACACTGTCTAAGACTTGATGGTTGCTCTGTCAATTCTTCGTCATCAGTTAGGAACCTAGGTGTGCAACTTGATTGTAATCTTTCCTTAGAAAGCCACGTTTCTAGCATTTGTAAAACTGCATTTTTCCATCTCAAAAATATATCTAAGTTACGCCCTGTGCTCTCAATGTCAAATGCAGAAATGTTAATCCATGCATTTATGACTTCAAGGTTAGACTATTGTAATGCTTTATTGGGTGGTTGTTCTGCACGCTTAGTAAACAAACTACAGCTAGTCCAAAATGCAGCAGCAAGAGTTCTTACTAGAACCAGGAAGTATGACCATATTAGCCCGGTCCTGTCCACACTGCACTGGCTCCCTATCAAACATCGTATAGATTTTAAAATATTTCTTATTACTTATAAAGCCCTGAATGGTATTTGAAAGAGCTCCTTTTACATTATACTCCTCTACGTCCACTACGTTCTCAAAACTCAGGCAATTTGATAATACCTAGAATATCAAAATCAAGTGCGGGCGGCAGATCCTTTTCCTATTTGGCGCCTAAACTCTGGAATAACCTACCTAACATTGTTCGGGAGGCAGACACACTGTTGCAGTTTAAATGTAGATTAAAGACCCATTTCTTTAACCTGGCATACACATAACATACTAATATGCTTTTGGAGTTTCGGTTCCTTGCCGCTGTCACCTCTGGCTTGCTTAGTTGGATTCACTTCATCTACAGCGATATCATTGACTTGATTGCAAATAAATGCACAGACACTATTTAACTGAACAGAGATGACATCACTGAATTCAATGATGAACTGCCTTGACTATCAATTTAGCATTATTGAGACACTGTTTTCCAAATGAATGTTGTTCAGTGCTTTGACGTAATGTATTTTGTTTAAAGCACTATATAAATAAAGGTGATTGATTGATTGATTATAGCCTGGGGGAAAAAACTGTTGAGCAGTCTGGCAGAGCAGGCTCTGATGCTCTGTTACAGTCTTCCTGATATTAGGAGATGAAAGAGACAGTGGGCTCCTTCACAATACTGCTGGAGCATTGTGTGAGGAAAATGTCCAGGACAGAGGGGAGAGGGGGACCGACATTAAAACCGTATTCACTGTATAACTGTAACTGTGACAGTGATGTGACATACAGCTAAGTATGGTGACCCATACTCAGAATTTGTGCTCTGCGCTTAACCCATCCAAAGTCCACACTCACAGCAGTGAACACACACACACACACACACACACACACACTGTGAACGCACACCCAGAGCAGTGGTTGCATATCTGTAATGACTCGGAGGCGGCGTTAGAATCCATCTGCAGTATTTTAATAACATCCACAGCAGACAAATCCAAACAGTAATCGTAATCGTAATCGTAGAAGGCAGAGAATCATACACAGATAGGCAGTCCAATCCAAACAACAAGACAGTGGGCAAATCCAAAGGCAGAGACAGGGAAACCAGGCAAAGATCATACACAATAAGGCAAACTATGGGAATGGGAAAAACGCTCGGTAAGGCAGACAGGCTGGCAATACTTCGCAAAGTGTTATTGGCACCGGCCATGCTTAAAGGGGGGGTGAAATGCTATTTCATGCATACTGAGTTTTTTACACTGTTAAAGAGTTGGATTCCCATGCTAAACATGGACTAAGTTTCAAAAATTAAGTTGTACGTTTGAAGGAGTATTTCTGTTCCAAAAATACTCCTTCCGGTTTGTCACAAGTTTCGGAAAGTTTTTTTCGAGTATGGCTCTGTGTGACGTTAGATGGAGCGGAATTTCCTTATATGGGTGCTAAGGGCGCGTCTGCCGGAAGAGCGCGCGCTCCCGTATAGCAGAGCAGAGGGAGGCTGTGCACAGACAATCACTGATCAGAGCGAGAGCGTCGCGAAATGTCACAAAAGGAGTGTGTTTTTGGTTGCCAGGGCAAGACAACCCTGCACAGATTACCAAAAGAGAAACAGCATTAAGGGACCAGTGGATGGAGTTTATTTTTACAGAGCATCAACGGAGTTGTGCAAGTGTTTGTGTTTGTTCCCCTGCATTTCGAAGATGCTTGTTTTACAAACAAGGCCCAGGTTGACGCTGAATTTGCACATCGTTTATTTCTTAAGGATGATGCAATCCCAACGAAAAAGGGTCACGATCGTGTGTTGGAACCGCAGGCGGTGAGTAAAACTGCTTCAAATATCTCTGTGTTGTTAACTTAGCTATCAGCGCGTAAGCACATCAAGTAAACAACATGCGATGTTGTTATCAAACTGCACTTTCCACATGTACAGCTTAAAAAAAAAAAAAAAAAAAAGACGACAAAGTGGAACTTAGTCATTTTCCAAAACCGCTAAGCAAATATATACAGTTTCAGTACATACCACATAGAGAAGCCTTTGCTGATGCTGCTCTTGTTAAATTTCAGCCTCTGGATCTGTGTCACAGCTTCCAGACTCGCTCAACACAAAATCCTACTCGCGTTCGTGATTCTTTAGCTCCGCCCACAAGTCACGTCTCTAGGCGCTCGTGTTTTTCCGGGAAAAATCGGTACAGACTATCTTTCTCTTATGAATATAATAAAACTAAAGACTTTTTGGAGTTATGAAGGATGCAGTACTACTCTATAGGTACTCAAGATTAACAGGATATTGAGTGAAAACGAGCATTTCACCCCCCCTTTAAATGCCTGCCAAACAGGAAGTAACAGGTGAAGCAGAGGGAGTGGAACACAGTCAATACTCGGGCGAGGGCTCCCTCTGCTGGCGTGGCGTTACAGAACCCATACCACCCCCCCATGAGCGCCTCCTGGTGCTCTACGAGGACGGCCCCGTGGTCGCGGTGCTGGACGATCCGGTCTGGCTCGATCCGGTCTGGCTCGATGAAATTCATCAATTAATGAAGGATCCAGTATATTGTTGGCGGCCACCCATGATCTCTCCTCTGGACCGTATCCCTCCTAGTCCACCAAGTATTGAAGCTGACCCCCTCTTCGTCTGGAGTCCAACAACTCCTTTACCGCATAAGCCGGGGTTCCATCAATGTCCAACGGTGGAGGTGGCTCCCGGTTCTCGACGTTGGGGTCAGTATTCGGGTGGAACGGTTTCAGGAGGGAAACATGGAAGGAGGGAGAGATACGGTAATTAACGGTCAGCTCCAGTTCATAAGTGACCGCATTAATCTGTCTTAAGATTTTAAATGGGCCTACATACCGTGGGCTGAGTTTCTTGCTGGGCAGCCGCAACTTGAGGTCTCGAGTGGAGAGCCAGACCCTTTGTCCCAGTTGGTAGGGGGGATGTGGACGACCTCTTCGATTGGCTTGAATTTCCTGACTCCTGATGGCTCTTTGCAGACGTACATGAGCCCTGTCCCATACCCTCTCGCTACGACGAATCCAGTTGTCGACTGCAGGTACTAGTGACGGTTCTCCAGACCACGGGAACATGGGGGGTTGGTATCCTAGCACACACTGGAACAGTGTAAGGCCAGTGGATGAATGCCTCAATGAATTTTGTGCGTACTCTGCCCAGGGAAGGAACTCTGACCACCGATGTTGCTCACGTCCACAGTATGATCTGAGGTATCTGCCGATCTCCTGATTCAGTCTCTCCACTTGTCCATTCGATTGAGGGTGGTAACCTGAAGTTAAACTGACATTAATATCCAGTTGTTTGCAGAAAGCTCTCCATACCTGGGACTTGAATTGTGTTCCATGGTCAGAGACAATATATCAGAGACAATATAGCAGACCTGATGGGAGCTCTTTGGGGGTTTTTGACTGTGCACACACAGGACATGACTTGACGTAATTTGCTACATCTTTGACCATAGTAGGACACCAGAAGGAATTCTGCGTGAGATGTAGTGTGCGAGAGATACCTGGATGCCCTGATCACAGTGAAGAATGGACCCACTGTAAGACTCGTGGTCGAATCCTGGATGGAACATAGTGTCTATTAGCAGGACAACCTTGAGGTGTGGGTTCGTTGTGTTGTCCCTTTTTAATCTCCTGCATTATGTCCCACGTGACTGGTGCTATGATGATGGACGGTGACAGGATAGATTCAGGTTGGTGATCGGTCAATGGGTGATCATGTCTTCTGGAAAGGGCGTCTGCCTTGCTATTTTTACTGCCAGGGCGGTAAGTTACTGTGAATTGGAACCTGGTGAAAAACAAGGACCAGCGAGCCTGGCGAGGATTTAATCTCTTAGCACTTTTTATATATTCAAGGTTGTTATGATCAGTGATTACCTGGAAGGGGTGAGCGGAACCCTCCAACCAGTGCCTCCATTCTTCAATAGCTGCCTTCATAGCCAGTAGCTCCTTGTTTCTGACATCATAATTTCGCTCAGCATCCGTGAGTTTCCTTGAGAAATAAGCACAGGGGAAAAGCTTGCCTGGTTGTCCGTGGCGTTGGGAGAGTACTGCACCTATCCCACAATCGGAGGCATCAACTTCCAATATAAACGGCAAATTGGGGTCAGGGTGTTTCAGGATGGGTGCAGTGGAAAAGCTTGATCAGTCCATTTCAACTTGGATGGCTTACCCTTTAATAATGACATCAAAGGTGTGGCTGTGATGCTGTAGTTCCTTATGAAACGCCGATAGAAATTTGAAAATCCTAGCGTTGAAGCTCTTTCATGGTGGTTGGTCGTGGCCATTCAGTGACTGCCTTGATCTTGGATTGGTCCACTTCCACACCTTGATGGTTGACGTTGTAGCCTAGAAAGGATGTTCGTGGTACATGGAATTCACATTTCTCTGCCTTGACATACAGTTGATTCTCTAACAGCCTGGTAAATACTGTCCTGACATGACCCTTGTGTTCTTCTTCTGACTTGGAATAGATCAAGATATCATCAATGTAAACTATCACGAATTTGTTCAAGAGGTCCTTGAAAATCTCATTCATAAACGACTGGAATACCGCAGGTGCATTGGCCAGCCCATACGGCATAACCTGGTACTCAAAGTGCCCCCTAGTGGTCAGAAATGCAGTCTTCCATTCACCACCCGCCCTGATCCTGATGAGGTTATAGGCACTTCTCAAATCTAATTTAATGTAGATCTTGGCTTCTCTAAGTTGTTCAAGTGCTGCAGGAACTAGTGGCAGTGGATAACAGAACTTGACAGTAACATTGTTCCTCCATCCTTTTTCTCCATGAAGAAGAATCCTGCTGCAGCTGGTGAAGTGGATGGACAGATAAATCCAGAGCTGAGAGCTTCCTCAATATATGCGTCCATAGCTTGACTTTCCGGAAATGACAGTGGATAGATCTTACTTTTGGGTGGCATGGCGTTGGGTAATAGGTCTATGGCGCAGTCCCAATGACGATGAGGTGGTAGTTGAGTGGCCTTGGTTTTGCTGAAGACTTCCTGAAGATCCAGATAATGGGATGGTATGGTGACAGGCTTACACTCTGGGCTTTTGACGCTGGTAGTGAGACAAGGCTTAGAAAGGACATTATTCAGACATGTGGAAAAACAGAATTGTGACCAACGTTTGATCTCACCACTCTGCCAGGAGATGGCTGGGTCATGAACAGATAACCAGGGATATCCAAGGATGATTTCATGGCATGGTGAGTCGATGTCATAGAATGTAATAGTTTCTTGGTGAAATAAGCCTATCTGCATCTTCTAGGGTTGTGTTTGTTGAGTTATACCACTTCCAATGGGTTTGTTATTCACGGCTTTTACATTAATAGGTGGGTCACATGGTAGGACGGGGATGTCGTATGCATTAGCAAGATCCCGATGAATGAGGTTTAATGCCGAGCCAGAGTCAATCAGCGCTGTGAATTCAAACTAGTTGTTTTCAGTAGTTATCTTGACCATGGTAGTGAGATTTTTAACATTGCGCTTGGAAACACTCACCCGGCTGTTATCATTGTAGTCCCTCCGGGCTTTGAGTGGACACATTGCGTTGCGATGGGCTGCACTACCGCAGTGAAAACATAATTTCTGAGTGACTCTTCTTGATCTCTCTTCAGAAGACAGCCTGGTAATTCCTAGTTGCATGGGCTCTTAAGTGCTACGTCGTTCAATCCACTCTGAGCAGCAATTGTTCTGAATTCGATAGCATGGTCGGCGGCCAACTTGAGGCCTTGAGTGAGTTGCATTAGCCGAGTGGAAACATCCTTGCCCCCTGCTGGGTATTCGAACACAACTCTGAGTTGTTTTATGAAATATGGATAGGATGTTTGTAACATATGGTCGGTTTCCCAAACTGCTGCGGCCCACTCGATCGCTTTACCAGTTAGCAATGACATGAGGAAAGCACACTTCTTCTCATCAGAGGCAAAGCTACCCTCTTGATGCATGAAAAATATCTCAACTTGTCGAATGAAACCTTTTTACATTGTTCAGCAGAACCGTTGAATTTGTCAGGAAGAGCAAAATGTACCTTTATGGGCATAGGTGGTGGTAGCGATCGTAGATACTGAGTGAGATACTGAGTCATTAGCCACTTGAGCTTTAGCCAGTTGGTCACGGTACTCCTTGAGAACGTTGTTCTGATAAGCTTTATTGTCATACCGCTACATGTAGGGACATACAGTGGAATAAAATGTTGTGTCTCACAGGACCATGGTGCTACAGAAATACAGACATACAACAATGAAGTAAAACAGAAACTATAAACAACTAACTTACTGACAGATTTTGACTATAAATATACTATAAATGTTTACCTATACATGTTTACCTATACAAATGTTTACCTGACAACGAAGTCAGAAGTCAAGCAGTCTGGCTGGGGAACAATGCAAGATGATTTGTAGTGCATGGGCATGTAAACTGTGAAAGTGATTTGACATACAGCCAAGTATGGTGACCCATGCTCAGAATTTGTGCTCTGTGCTTAACCCATCCAAAGTCCACACTCACAGCAGTGAACACACACACACACACACACACACACACACACACACACACTGTGAACGCACACCCAGAGCAGTGGGCAGCCATTTATGATATGGCACCCGGGGAGCAGTTGTGGGTTCATCAGCCGTGGTATTGAGGGGGGAGAGAGCACTCTACATTAACTACATTCACCGGTAACACTTCATAATAACTACACACTATTAATCATTAATTAAGCATTAGTAAACAGATAATTCATAATTTATAAAGCATTAATAGACAGTAATAATCAGTTTATAAATACAGATATAAATGCTTTATTCTTGATTTAAAAGCATATCTATAATGTGTCATTTCATACTTTATTCATGATCAATTTATAATTTCTCAATGAAGTATAGCAATATTTACAAGCCAGTTATTTAGGAGTTGCCAGTGATTCAAGAAATGTAGTAAATTCAGGTAGTTATAAAGCATTTAGTAGTGGTCAGTTAACTATTTATGTGAGCCCATCTAAAGTGAGGACTAGTTATGCCTTGTAAAGCATTTATAAAGGATATTTAAAGGCTCAGTTATCTTCTAAACAAAAAACAGAAACAAACACAACACTGTGATACAGAACATAGACATATTAACAGCTTTTAAATCTCATTTGTAAAAGCTTTACAAGGCATAAATAGTCCTCACTTTAGATGAGCTCACAAAAATAGTTAACTAACAACTACATATGTTTTATAACTACCTGAATTTACCCTGAATTACAGTAGAAATACATGTTAATAAACCATTTATTAACACTATAAGTAACTATTACTATATGTCTGAATAAAAAGATGTATGAATACACATTTAAATAGTTTATTAATCATTTACTTAAAATTTCTAAGTGATCTTATGAACCACTGACAACTCCTTAATAACTGGTGTGTAAATAATGCTATACTTAATTTAGAAAGGATAAATTGATCATTAATAAAGTATGAAAAACAATTATTAAATACATTATAGATATGCTTTTAAATCAGGTATAAAGCATTTATATCTGTATTTATAAACTCCTTATAAATATCTATTAATGCTTTATAAATGATGAATTAACTGTTTCCTAATGCTTAACTAATGATTAATAGCATGCAGTTATTATAAAGTGTTACCAAAAAAGATATAAATTCTGCCTGCTTTCAAATATGTATTTGGACCTAATTGTAGCCCTCTATTAGTAAAAAGAACTAATAATAAAATTTGGTTATTGACATGCAAGGAGTGCTAACGCAAAAGCTTATGAGTGACTGATAGCAGATATGATATTAAAAGCCCCGATAGTGCTTCAGATTTTCCACTGTGAAAATATGAACACTTTCACATAGTAGGAAAATTTTAAAAAACACAAACGTTTACTGTGATATTCGTTCGTAACATCAGCATCATTAACTGGGAAAATTACACGGAGAGTTGAGTGCTAATATGCTCCAGGTATCAAGCAGTGATTGGCCCTCCTTTTATAATGAATGACGTTGCATTTCTGAGAGAACTTATGCTAAAAGCTTAATTTCTCAAAAAAAAAAAAATAAAAAAAAAAATACAGCACTTTAATGCTGCAGTCAAGCATTTTCTAAAACTTGACATTGAATTAAAAAGAAAAAAAGATTGGTCTTGCAGTTTAGCTTTATTTTTCCCAACACACATTTCAGAAATTGAACACTATCAAAAGACAAAAACACAACCTTTTACCAATTTTCATCTACATATTAACTATCCTGATATTGTGCATTGGTTGTGTGAAACATGTCATCTTCAACATCCATACAGCTTGTTGATCCTCAGGATGTCGATGTTGGACATTCCCTGCCTCTGTCCAATTTGCACTGTTCTATCAGGAATGGGTGTGATGGTTTCCAGCCCGGGCTGGATGGCGAAGGCTGTTCTTTCATAGTGCATGATGGAAGTGTAGTCGTATGGAGTGTTTTGGTTGTTGGTGTTTTGTTTCTGGAAGTTGTAGGCCATATCAGGAGAGATGTTCTGCCAGTTGATCTTGACGTACTGGTCACGATCGCTCCTGGTTTGCTCATGGTAAAAGCCCAGAGCATGATTAAGCTCATGCTGAACGATGCCGTTATACACACAGCCTTGCCTGTTGAAGGAGACCACCTGCTGACCACCAGTTCTGCCAAGAGAAGAGTAGCACCTGAGAGGATAGAAGAAGTAAAGAGGTTAATTATTCATTTATATAAATAAGGACTGATAAATGTTTCTTGTTAATGCTGTATGATTGTTCTCACCCATCTTTGTTCTCAATACTGATGTAGTCGGCCTGAGTTGATCTGGCCACAAAGCGGATGCAGGTTTTGGAGTGAAATGTGGACATGGCGTTCGCAATCACTGATCTCTCATAACTGGCTGCAAACAAAAAGGACGAGAGATTTAAAATGAGATCTACATGAATCATAGATATGTTCAATGAATGAAGGAGATTCACTCACAGAATTCACTGCTCACGACGTAAGGGACCTCCACTATGTTGTTAGAGTTTTTCTTCCAGAAACAGTTGTTGTTAAAGCAGTAGAGAGCATTTCTGGTTTTGGGAAACACCAGATCTCCTTCAATCAAGAGTTCAGAAGATCCTGTATTTAAAGAGAAACATACTGATGAAATAGTAAAACATATCTATACATCTTGACTGCAGTTTACCCCTATTTTCTGAAACACACTGATGAATTCATAAGAAATCTACAAGGTGCCTGACCATTATTGGACTCCAAAATCCTTGTAGTGATGTCCAGAGGTTCAGGCTCTGACACAAACACTCCTTCAAACCTTTCCTCCTGGAGGCAGAAATAGAGATGATAAAATGACTTCTTTAGGAACATTCATAATTTAAGGGAAAGTCTAGACCTGATCTTACCATGAGAGAAGACGCCTGTGAGACGCCAAACAGCAGCAGCAGAATGGAGAGGGAGGCTCTTGTGTCCATGTCGTCTCAGTGTGTAGAGATATTCAGGATGCTCTTGTGCTGAGCTTTGGTGTCTGTGAGCGATTCTGTCAAGACTTTATATTCACCCGAGTAGGTAGGTCTACTGGAGGATTATGGGTAGGGTCTTAACATCAAGAGTCTAAAATGTGTACCTTCAGGGAGGAAACTCAGACCTCACCTGTTAGTCCAAAACTTTTCAAAATAAGATCAAATACCCTGGTTAGTTTAAGTAATCCACTGAAATGGACTTTACTTTGTGCCAAAAACACATAACTACTTACAGTTTACTAGTGGTTGGTACATGACTAAAAAATAAATTAATAATAAAAAATAAATAAATAAAATAATTGACATAGCTAATTAGCAGAAAAATAAGTTTAGATGAATGCTTCTGATTCTAAATAACCGACAGATAAAATCAGATACAACTACTCTATAATTCTAAAATATTAAGAGGAAATTTTTAATAAAATTATTATTTCACAGTGTTTCTCTGCTTATTATTTAATAAAATGGTTTGTTACTGAAAAACAACATGGATTTCAAATGTGCCAATGAAACCTTGCTAGCTTGAAAAACAATAGTTAATAGCATGTATCTTAACTACTAGAAAAAAGGCTACTGCATAGTGCTCATTCAACTGTGCATTAACCAGTCAAAGAGGAGTAGCAGTTAAACATTTTTAAATAATAAAAGTTTGATTTAAAAATTTTATTTTACAGAAGTTAAAAATTGCTTTTAATGTGCCTATTATGATATTAGCAACATTGATAAGTTGTCCTTAATCTCTGAAAAAATGTTCTCGAAACTGTTCTGGCATTGCACGATTGAGTTTATTCATACTGCCAAAGCACTCTGGTTTTTATTGTGACAAAATCTAATCTGGCCTTGTTTGCATTTTGTGGTGTACCCTCTGTGTTTGCTCTCGTAAAGTCTTCTCTTGATTTTATACTTTGTCAGTGACACGTCTACCTCCACGTCTAACTCTTCTCTTGGCTGGATGTTGTGAAATGTCTTTTCTTTACCGTGGAGAGGATCCTCTGATCATCCACCACTGTCCTCCTCCGTGGGCATCCAGGCCTTTTTATGCTGCTGAGCTCAACAGTGTGTTCTTTTTTTTTCAGAAATGTACCAAACTGTTGATTTGACCACTCCTAATGTTCCTATTATCTCTCTGATGGATTTTTTAATTTGCTTTGAAGCCTAACAATTGTCTGTTTCACCTGCATGCACTACATGATGGGGGTACACAACAACAGCTTCCAAATGCAAATGGCACACTAAGAATCAACTCCAGGACATTAAGCTCATTTAACATTTAACATGATGCTCCTTTACAGTCTTCCTGATAATAGGAGATGAAAGAGACTGTGGGAGGAATGGGTGGGCTCCTTCACGATACTGCTGGAGCATTGTGTAAGGAAAATGTCCAGGAAAGAGGGGAGAGGGGCACCGACTTTAAGACCGTATTCCCTATATATCTGTAACTGTGACCCATACTCAGAATTTGTTCTCTGCGCTTAACCTATCCAAAGTCCACACACACAGCAGTGAACACACACACACGCGGAGCAGAGTGCAGCCATTTATGATACGGCCCCCGGGGAGCAGTTGTGGGTTCAGTGCCTTGGTCGAGGGCACATCAGTCGTGGTACTGGGGGGGAGAGACCGCTGTACATTAATTCGAGCATCGCGTTAGTTCAGTCAGGCAACGTTAGTCACGCTTGCATCAGCTGACAGTCAGCTGTTCTTGATGTGTACCAATCCAGTCTTGCCACCCATCTCCTGCGGTCTATTTAAAATCCCATTCTTCAGTGTCTCTTCCATCGCATTGCTACTTGCAATTAACTGATCGCATCGCTGCTTGCAAATCAAACTGTTGCAGTTTGTTTCAGAACATCTGAAATCTGCATCTAAGATAAGTGAATGCTCTTTTAATCCATATCGCTGTGTATGTTGCCTGGTGGTTAACATCTTTTTGCATCGGTTGCAGGAACGAATATTAAGCATATTTGCTGCAGCATTTATACATCTGTGTTCATACACCTGGAGCAATACGCAGCTATGCAATCGCTCTAAGAAAACGGCGATAAGGCTATGAGAACAGGGTTAAATAAGACCAGCATTCTCGTGTAAGCGTTTCAACGGGGGGTTCGCTGTATTAGCGGCGAAATCTCAATGTCACTGGTGTTTATTTCTAAGGTTGATGTCACATTAGCCGTGTGAGTGTTTCAGAGGCACACAATGATCAAATTGCACAAAAAATGCTCTATGGCTTCTATACATAGGCTTATAAGAACGTGATCTCTGTAGCCATGTTTACATGCATTTAATTTTTCACTCAGATTTAAAGATTCGGAGGACTGTTTACATGAGACGTTATCTAATTCGATATGGTGTTTAGGCTACATGTGGTCATGGTTCGATTTGCGACATACTAAGTGACCTACGATGATATGCAAATTACCAGAGAGAGAGAAAAAAACACGACTGCGGTTGCATTAATATACTTAATAACTGCTCGCACTTGCTTGGAATTAAGACCAATATTTGAATCTTGAGCTGATCGCCGAAGCGATGGAAACCTCCACCATATTAGGCACTGTTTCTAAATTAGACCAAACTGCCAAAAAAAGTGTGAAGTGGCGCTACGCACTGCTTCCGCCAGCTGCACGCAAGAGCAGAGTCTCCCGCTCATCGCTGCTTTTGCGCAAAAATGTAAAGTGATAAACTGCATCATCCATTCAGCTGTGACACAGAATTATCGATATTGGCGTGTTGTGTGACACATGAGAACATTAAAGGTTCTGTAGTGATGCTGGCTGAAAACATCCACAAATAATGAAGTGAAGTGAAGTGACATTCAGCCAAGTATGGTGACCCATACTCAGAATCTGTGCTCTGCATTTAACCCATCCGAAATGCACACACACAGAGCAGTGAACACACACACACACACTGTGAGCACACACCCGGAGCAGTGGGCAGCCATTTATGCTGCGGCGCCCGGGGAGCAGTTGGGGGTTCGATGCCTTGCTCAAGGGCACCTAAGTCGTGGTATTGAAGGTGGAGAGAGAACTGTACATGCACTCCCCCCACCCACAATTCCGTCTGGCCCGAGACTAGAACCCACAACCCTTCGATTGGGAGTCCAACCCTCTAACCATTAGGCCACGACTTCCCATGTTAACTGTGAGCCATTTATGATACGGCCCCCGGGGAGCAGTTGTGGGTTCAGTGCCTTGGTCGAGGGCACATCAGTCGTGGTACTGGGGGGGGAGAGACCGCTGTACATTAATTCGAGCATCGCGTTAGTTCAGTCAGGCAACGTTAGTCACGCTTGCATCAGTTGACAGTCAGCTGTTCTTGATGTGTACCAATCCAGTCTTGCCACCCATCTCCTGCGGTCTATTTAAAATCCCATTCTTCAGTGTCTCTTCCATCGCATTGCTACTTGCAATTAACTGATCGCATCGCTGCTTGCAAATCAAACTGTTGCAGTTTGTTTCAGAACATCTGAAATCTGCATCTAAGATAAGTGAATGCTCTTTTAATCCATATCGCTGTGTATGTTGCCTGGTGGTTAACATCTTTTTGCATCGGTTGCAGGAACGAATATTAAGCATATTTGCTGCAGCATTTATACATCTGTGTTCATACACCTGGAGCAATACGCAGCTAGAGCATGCAATCGCTCTAAGAAAACGGCGATAAGGCTATGAGAACAGGGTTAAATAAGACAAGCATTCTCGTGTAAGCGTTTCAACGGGGGTTCGCTGTATTAGCGGCGAAATCTCAATGTCACTGGTGTTTATTTCTAAGGTTGATGTCACATTAACTGCATGAAGAGTAAACTGGAAAACGCAGACACAGGCATGTCAATTCAGCAAGGGAAATAGCCGCAGCCTAAGATCTTCTGTAATGCAGCTCTAAAATGAATTTTATTCTGACATATAAAAAAAACTAATAGTAATTCTGTACTTACATGGAAAAATACACGATTTCTCATCCGGTTTCGTTAAACAAAGAATCATGAGGGGGCGGCTTATGAACGCAGATAGTGCTTACAACATTTACAAATGGGTTCATGAATCTGTATAATTCATACAATGACAGGAAAATTTGGTCAAGTGTTTTCATTGAGCTATTCACTATCATAGTATTGTTTCTAAGCTGAAAAGCAGTACATTTAGCTCCCTTATTACATCAGCTTTCTGCTCTGGTCATGAGATTCCAGATTCCATTCTAATGTGTGTTATTGTATAATTGAAATTTTATATTTTTCGTCCACTATTTTCCAGTCTCTACTGTAATGTCAGTGTCTACTAATCACTGAATGCACAGCGTTGCTGACATCACATTCCCATTCTGATGACTACGACTATTGGGGTGGTTACACAGATGCATCTAGTAGGGTTACATAGTAGGCCTAATCAGTTTAACACGTTAACATGGCAGAATTTTAATTTAGTTCGGGTATAGAAGGTTATCCCACCCCTTTCAACAGATTACCATTTCGGTTTGGGCAATTTTATTCTGACTGAGGTGTTTATGGAGCATTTTCATTCAGACTGGATGTCATCCTAAGTTTCCGAAGGGTGTATGCTTCCCCTGCTGGACTACCACCCTCCATTATGTAACCTACAACATTAACGCATATTACATGCTCCTCGTGCCGCAGCAAGGGGTCGTATTTATCACTAATTTGCTTAAAGGGGGGCTACAATGGTGTTTCATGGATTCAGAGTTGTTCAGTGTTAAAGAGATGGATTTTCGTGCTAAACATGGCCAATTTGAATGAATGGAGTTTTCTGTGCCGAAAATCTTACTTATGGCTTGTACAAGTTTCGGTAGTTTTTCGATCATGGATCTAATGACGTAGATGATGATGGAGATGAACTCCTTATGAGCATTTCTCTCGGGAAAGCACGACTGCGCACATGTCAACCAGAGGAGAGCGAGACCTCGCCATAAACACAGTTCATCAGGAATTCATTGACAGTGCTGCATAGGATTTGTTCGAGAATGTCTCAAAATAAGTGTGTTTTGGATGTGAGGGAAAGTTTACCATGTTCAGCTTTTCAAAGAACCTAGCATTACATGAAAAGTGGATGCAGTTTGCTTTTCCGGGGAAGCGATGGAGTGTAGCAAGTGTGTTTGTGTTCTCGTCACAACAAGACCAGGTTGATGCTGGACTTGCACATCGTTTGCTATTAAAACATGGTAAAGACCCCATTCAGGTAAGTACAACTGCATCAGATTTCTGTCTTTTGTCGGAAATCAGCACATAAGTGAATATATGTTCGTGAAAACAACACAAAACATCAGTATTATAGCTCTGCCCACAGCATGCCTACAGGAGATTGGTTTTCCAGAGAGAATCGAAAGCTGTATTTTTGTCTTGCAGATATAACAAGGCTGGAGACTTTTGGAGATCAGGATTCGGTACTGCTCTGTGGGTACTCGGGATTGGCATGAGATTTAAGCATTTTAAGAAACATGCTTGTTGCACATCCTCAGTTGCTTAACTTGGGGTAATGCTTCCCCTTTTGTGATTTTTACAGCATGGTACTGTAGATACATACAATTGGATAATACTGCCATCATATCAGATGCTGCTGCTAGGGGCGTATGTTTCCCCCTTTACAATTTCAGTCGCTTTAAGCATTTTAAGAACATATTTGTTGCACATCCTCTATTGCTTAACTTTGGGTGACGCTCCCACCCCCCACCTTAATGTGTTTTTTTCAGCATGTTAGACACTTAAAATTGGATAATATACAAACTGCCATTGTATTATGCTGCTGATTCTGCTAGGGTTGTATGCTTCCCCCTTAATGTGATTTTTCAGCATGTTAGACACTTAAATTGAATGATATACAAACTGCCATCGTATTAGGCTGCTGCTGCTGCTAGGGGTGTATGCTTCCCCCATACAGTTAATTCAAATATTTTGCATAAGCAGCTAAAGCAACATGCTTGTTTTTATGCTTCTCTCTGAGTTTGGGTGATGCTTCCCCCATAAATATAGTATCAAGCAGCATTTCTCATTGCTGGCCATTCAAATTGCATCAGTTGTGTTGGGGAGTTTTGGCATATGGTTGTTTTGGGGGTTTGTCTTGCTGCTCTCCCCGCTCTGTCCGAGCATGGCTGCATGGACAGGCGTGTTGAGTGTTTGAATTTGGGTGATGCTTCCCCCATAAATATAGTATCAAGCAACATTTCTCATTGCTGGCCATTCAAATTGCATTAGTTGTGTTTGGGAGTTTTGGCATATGGTTGTTTTGGGGGTTTGTCTTGCTGCTCTCCCCGCTCTGTCCGAGCAAGGCTGCATGGACAGGCGTGTTGAGTGTTGCCCAGAACATAACAATACCACCAACACTAACTGTATGTAATTATAATTGTCATAAATATACTTGACGGAAGTGGTCCTAATTGAAATCGAGCATCGCGTTAGTTCAGTCAGGCCACGTTAGTCACACTTGAATCAGCTGAAAGCCAGCTTTTCCTGACGTGTACCAATCCAGTCTTGACACCCATCACCTGCGGTCTATTTAAATTCCCATTCTTCAGTGTCTCTTCCATCGCATTGCTGCTTGTAATTAACTCCCTCCTCCAACCCCAACTCCACCAACTGAACCAGTAATCCGATCTAACTTAGTTTTTTTTTTACAATCTCTTCATTGGAAGCAGTCTCTCACATTTTGTTTAAAACTGACATAATTGTGAATTGTAATCATATATGCTTATAATGGTTCTGTTCTGTACCCCAAGGGGGTTTGTTTGCTGCTCTCCCCACTCTGTCCAAGCATGGCTGCATGGACAGGCGTGTGGAGTGTTGCCCAGAACATAACCATACCGCCAACACCAACTGTATGCAATTATAATTTTCATAAATATACTTGATGGAAGTGGTCCTGATTGAACTACATTCACCTACAATTCCTGCTGGCCCGAGACTTGAACCCGCAATATTTGGATCGCAAGGCCACGACTTCCTCGTAACTGTAACTTGAATATGTTTTGGTCAACAACTAAAAAAGATATAAATTGTGCCTGCTTTCAAATATGTATTTGGACCTAACTGTAGCCCTCTATTAGTAAAAAGAACTAATAATAAAATTTGGTGATTGACATGCAAGGAGTGCTGACGCAAAATCTTATGAGTGACTGATAGCAGATATGATATTAAAAGCCCTGATAGTGTTTCAGATTTTCCACTGTGAAAATATTAACACTTTCACATAGTAGGGAAAAAAAACCCACAAACGTTTACTGTGATATTCATTCCTAACATCAGCATCATTAACTGGGAAAAATAAACGGACAGTTGAGTGCTAATATACTCCAGGTATCAAGCAGTGATTGGGCCTCCTTTTATAATGAATAACATTGCATTTCTGAGAGAACTTATGCTAAAAGCTTAATCCCCCCCCCAAAAAAAATAAATAAATAAATAAAAATACAGCACTTTAATGCTGCAATCAAGCATTTTCTAAAACTTGACATTGAATTAAAATGAAAAAAAAAAAAAGAGTTTTTCTTGCAGTTTAGCTTTATTTTTCCCAACACACATTTCGGAAATTGAACACTATCAAAAGACAAAAACACAACCTTTTACCAATTTTCATCTACATATTAACTATCCTGATATTGTGCATTGGTTGTGTGAAACGTGTCATCTTCAACATCCATACAGCTTGTTGATCCTCAGGATGTCGATGTTGGACATTCCCTGCCTCTGTCCAATTTTCACTGTTCTATCAGGAATGGGTGTGATGGTTTCCAGCCCGGGCTGGATGGAGAAGGCTGTTCTTTCATAATGCATGATGGAAGTGTAGTCGTATGGAGTGTTTTGGTTGTTGGTGTTTTGTTTCTGGAAGTTGTAGGCCATATCAGGAGAGATGTTCTGCCAGTTGATCTTGACGTACTGGTCACGATCGCTCCTGGTTTGCTCGTGGTAAAAGCCCAGGGCATGATTAAGCTCATGCTGAACGATGCCGTTATACACACAGCCTTGCCTGTTGAAGGAGACCACCTGCTGACCACCAGTTCTGCCAAGAGAAGAGTAGCACCTGAGAGGATAGAAGAAGTACAGAGGTTAATTATTTATTTATTTATATAAATAAGGACTGATAAATGTTTCTTGTTAATGCTGTATGATTGTTCTCACCCATCTTTGTTCTCAATACTGATGTAGTCGGCCTGAGTTGATCTGGCCACAAAGCGGATGCAGGTTTTGGAGTGAAATGTGGACATGGCGTTCGCAATCACTGATCTCTCATAACTGGCTGCAAACAAAAAGGACGAGAGATTTAAAATGAGATCTACATGACTCATAGATATGTTCAATGAATGAAGGAGATTCACTCACAGAATTCACTGCTCACGACGTAAGGGACCTCCACTATGTTGTTAGAGTTTTTCTTCCAGAAACAGTTGTTGTTAAAGCAGTAGAGAGCATTTCTGGTTTTGGGAAACACCAGATCTCCTTCAATCAAGACTTCAGAAGATCCTGTATTTAAAGAGAACCATACTGATGAAATAGTAAAACATATCTATATATTTTGACTGCAGTTTACCCCTATTCTCTGAAACACATTGATGAATTCATAAGAAATCTACAAGGTGCCTGACCATTGTTGGACTCCAAAATCCTTGTAGTGATGTCCAGAGGTTCAGGTTCTGACACAAACACTCCTTCAAACCTTTCCTCCTGGAGGCAGAAATAGAGATGATAAAATGACTTCTTTAGGAACATTCATAATTTAAGGGAAAGTCTAGACCTGATCTTACCATGAGAGAAGACGCCTGCGAGATGCCAAACAGCAGCAGCAGAATGGAGAGGGAGGCTCTTGTGTCCATGTCGTCTCAGTGTGTAGAGATGTTCAGGATGCTCTTGTGCTGAGCTTTGGTGTCTTTGAGCGATTCTGTCTTGACTTTATATTCACCCGAGTAGGTAGGTCTACTGGAGGATTATGGGTAGGGTCTTAACATCAAGAGTCTAAAATGTGTACCTTCAGGGAGGAAACTCAGACCTCACCTGTTAGTCCAAAACTTTTCAAAATAAGATCAGATACCCTGGTTAGTTTAAGTAATCCACCGAAATGGACTTTACTAAGTGCCAAAAACAGTGGTGTAGAGGGGGAGGATTCATTGGTAATCTACTTACAGATTACTAGTGGTTGGTACATGACTAAAAAAATAAATTAATAATAAAAAATACATAAATAATACATCTGACATAGCTAATCAGCAGAAAAAATAAGTTTAGATGAATGCTTCTGATTCTAAATAACCGACAGTTAACATCAGATACATCTACTCTATAATTCTAAATTATTAGGAGGAAATGTTTTTTTTATTATTATTTTATTATTATTGTTATTTTTTTTTTTTATTATTTCACAGTGTTTCTCTGCTTATTAATTAATAAAATGGTTTGTCAATGAAAAACAACATGGATTTCAATGTAGCAATGAAACCTTGTTACCTAGAAAATCAAAAGCTAATAGCGTGTATCTTTACTTTTTTAAACAAGGCTACTGCATAGTGCTCATTCAACTGTGCATTAACCAGTCAAATAGGAGTAGCAGTTAAACATTTTTCAAATAATAAAAGTTTGATTTTAAAATTGTAATTTACAGAAGTTAAAATTTGCTTTTAATGTGCCTATTATGATATTAGCTACATTGATAAGTTATCCTTAATCTCTGAAAAAAATGTTCTCAAAACTGTTCTGACATTGCACGATTGAGTTTATTCACACTGCCAAAGCACTCCGGGTTTTTTTTTTTTTTTTTTATCTTTTTGACAAAATCGAATCTGTCCTTGTTTGCACTTTGTGGTGTACCCTCTGTGTTTGCTCTCGTGAGGTCTTCTCTTGATTGTATACTTTGACAGTGAAATGTCTACCTCCTGGAGACGGTTCTTCTCTTGGCTAGATGTTGTAAAATGTCTTTTCTTGACCATGGAGAGGATCCTCCGATCATCCACCACTGTCCCCCTCCGTGGACATCCAGGCCTTTTTATGCTGCTGAGCTCACCAGTGTGTTCTTTTTTTTTCTTAGAAATGTACCAAACTGTTGATTTAACCACTCCTAATGTTCCTGCTATCTCTCTGATGGATTTGTTTTGTTTTGAAGCCTAACAATTGTCTGTTTCACCTGCATGCACTACATGATGGGGGTACACAACAACAGCTTCCAAAAGCAAATGGCACACTAAGAATCAACTCCAGGACATTAAGCTCCTTAACTGATGTCGAAACAATGAAGGAATAGCCCAAGTCTGTCTATGAAACAGCTTTTGAGTCAACTGTCCAATTGCTTATGGGTCCTTGAAAAAAGGGAGGTACATATTAAAGTACATATAAAAAACATATTGCAATTACTTAAACTTTCCTACAATTTTGATGAGAGTACCCACAACTTGAAGCTCAGACTGTGAACTTCAAATTCAACTTCAAGTTGTCATACCGCTACATGTAGGGACATACAGTGGAATAAAATGTTGTGTCTCACAGGACCATGGTGCTACAGAAATACAGACATACAACAATGAAGTAAAACAATACAAAACTATACACAACTAACTTACTGACAGATTTTGACTATAAATATACTATAAATGTTTACCTATACATAAACAAACAAAGAAGTCATCAGAAGTCAAGCAGCTGGCTGGGGAACAATGCAAGCATGTAAACATACACATATTACTGAGTCTTTTGTGGAATTATGTAGACACAGCAATGTGTGTGTGAAAAGTGTGTACTGTTTATAGAGAAGAGTGTTACTACAGGTGCTTTGTACAGCCCCACTAACTGTTTGTAGCACACTTCGAATTGCACGAAAAAGAGAAAGTTTCAGACAGTTATTCCTTTGATTTGGTAAGATTGGGGGTGATTGGGGAGTGTAGGAAGTGAGATGGTCCATGTTTCAGGGGGGAGGTGGTTTGTATGGAGTGTCACAGGAAGAATGGGTGATTTGAGTTCAGGACTCTTAAAGCCTGGGGGAAAAAAACTGTTGAGCAGGCTCTGATGCTCCGTTACAGTCTTCCTGATATTAGGAGATGAAAGAGACTGTGTGATGAATGGGTGGGCTCTTTGCCGATAATGCTGGAGCATTGTGTAAGGAAAATGTCCAGGACAGAGGGGAGAGGGACACCAACTTTATGACCGTATTCACTATATAACTGTAACTGTGACAGTGATGTGACATACAGCCAAGTATGGTGACCCATACTCAGAATTTGTGCTCTGCGCTTAACCCATCCAAAGTCCACACACACAGCAGTGAACACACACACACTCACACACACACACACACACACACACACACACACACACACACGTACACACACACACACTGTGAATGCACACCCAGAGCAGTGGGCAGCCATTTATGATATGGCACCCGGGGAGCAGTTGTGGGTTCGGTGCCTTGCTCAAGGGCACATCAGCCGTGGTATTAATGGGGGAGAGAACACTCTACATTAACTACATTCACCTACAATTCCTGCTGGCCCGAGATTTGAACCCACAATGTTTGGATTGCAAGGCAACGACTTCCTCGTAACTGTAACTTGAATATGTTTTGGTCAACAGCTAAAAAAGATATAAATTCTGCCTGCTTTCAAATATGTATTTGGACCTAACTGTAGCCCTCTATTAGTAAAACTAATAATAAAATTTGGTGATTGACATGCAAGGAGTGCTGACGCAAAATCTTATGAGTGACTGATAGCAGATATGATATTAAAAGCCCTGATAGTGTTTCAGATTTTCCACTGTGAAAATATTAACACTTTCACATAGTAGCAAAAAATAAAAAATAAAAAAAAAAATAAATGGAGAGTTGAGTGCTAATATACTCCAGGTATCAAGAAGTGATTGGGCCTCCTTTTATAATGAATGACGTTGCATTTCTGACAGAACTTATGCTAAAAGCTTAATTTCTCCTAAAAAATACAGCACTTTAATGCTGCAATCTAGCATTTTCTTAAACTTGACATTGAATTATAAAGAAAACATGAGTTTGTCTTGCAGTTTAGCTTTATTTTTCCCAACAAACATTTCAGAAATTCAACACCATCAAAAGACAAAAACATAACCTTACACCAATTTTCATCTACATATTAACTATCCTGATATTGTGCTTTGGTTGTGTCAAATGTGTCATCTTCAACATCCATACAGCTTGTTGATCCTCAGGATGTCGATGTTGGACATTCCCTGCCTCTGTCCAATTTGCACTGTTCTATCAGGAATGGGTGTGATGGTTTCCAGCCCGGGCTGGATGGCGAAGGCTGTTCTTTCATAGTGCATGATGGAAGTGTAGTCGTATGGAGTGTTTTGGTTGTTGGTGTTTTGTTTCTGGAAGTTGTAGGCCATATCAGGAGAGATGTTCTGCCAGTTGATCTTGACGTACTGGTCACGATCGCTCCTGGTTTGCTCGTGGTAAAAGCCCAGGGCATGATTAAGCTCATGCTGAACGATGCCGTTATACACACAGCCTTGCCTGTTGAAGGAGACCACCTGCTGACCACCAGTTCTGCCAAGAGAAGAGTAGCACCTGAGAGGAGAGAAGAAGTAAAGAGGTTATTTATTTATTTATTTATATAAATAAAGACTGATAAATGTTTCTTGTTAATGCTGTATGATTGTTCTCACCCATCTTTGTTCTCAATACTGATGTAGTCGGCCTGAGTTGATCTGGCCACAAAGCGGATGCAGGTTTTGGAGTGAAAGGTGGACATGGCGTTCGCAATCACTGATCTCTCATAACTGGCTGCAAACAAAAAGGCCCACAGATTTAAAATGAGATCTAGATTAATCATATAGATGTTCAATGTTTGAAAGAGATTCACTCACAGAATTCACTGCTCACGACGTAAGGGACCTCCACTATGTTGTTAGAGTTTTTCTTCCAGAAACAGTTGTTGTTAAAGCAGTAGAGAGCATTTCTGGTTTTGGGAAACACCAGATCTCCTTCAATCAATACTTCAGAAGATCCTGTATTTAAAGAGAAACACACTGATGAAAAAGTAAAACATATCTATACATCTTGACTGCAGTTTACCCCTATTCTCTGAAAAACATTGATGCATTTATAAGAAATCTACAAGGTGCCTGACCATTGTTGGACTCCAAAATCCTTGTAGTGATGTCCAGAGGTTCAGGCTCTGACACAAACACTCCTTCAAACCTTTCCTCCTGGAGGCAGAAACAGAGATGATAAAATAACTTTTTTAGGAACATTCATAATTTAAGGGAAAGTCTAGACCTGATCTTACCATGAGAGAAGACGCCTGCGAGATGCCAAACAGCAGCAGCAGAATGGAGAGGGAGGCTCTTGTGTCCATGTTGTCTCAGTGTGTAGAGATATTCAGGATGCTCTTGTGCTGAGCTTTGGTGTCTGTGAGCGATTCTGTCTTGACTTTATATTCATCTGAGTAGGTAGGTCTACTGGAGGATTATGGGTAGGGTCTTAACATCAAGGGCCCTATCTTGCACCCAGCGCAATTGACTTTGTACACCGACGCATGTGTCATTCCTATTTTGAACCCGCGCAAAGCGCGCTTTTCCCTCCACAGAAGCACGTCGCTAAACTAGTGAATGAACTTGCGCTCCCTGGGCGGTTCAGCGCAAAAAGGAGGCGTGTTCCGGCGCAAACAATCCCTGGTGCTATTTTGCTGTTACGTTAAAAAATTGCGCCACTGACCAGAAAAAACCTAGTCTAAAGTCAGTGGCGCGTTGCGCGTTGTTCATTATGCTATTTTAAGGGCGCATGCTTGACCATAATGTATAGCGTGCACAACGCGCATACACTTTGCTCATGTAATCTACACAGATGCAACAGTTATTTTTGCAAATCATAAATTGTTACACTAAAAAATATTAACACGTGAGATGACGGAAATCATTGTGGTGTGCCACGAAGATGTGAAAAAATAGGCATACATCTAGCTTACAAATTATTCAGGCTAATTGTAGTAATTAAGGATCAGACCTGTTTGAGGTCATATATGTATATAAGGACATCTGACAAATTGATTTGTCCATCAAGAACCAGGAAAAAAATTGATGAAACAATTGTGGCTATTTCCTCCCACGCCTGTTTAACCGACGCAATTTTGGGTGGGTTTCTCCCATCCCCATACAACACAACTTCTCTGTCTTTCACTGCTCTTACAAGAACATCAGTCTCCTCGGCTGTGAACCGCTCCTGGCGTGCGCCTGGTAAATACGCCATAATAATAGCAATCCATAATGGAACTTGCGCACCTGCTTTTAAAGGGAATGTTGGATGACGCTCTGATTGGTTTATTTCACGTTACGCCCAAACCACACCTATGAATAATGAAGCTACTTCAGACCAACCCATTTTAGATTTGCGCCGGGCGCAAGAGCCATTTATCCCGCCGGGAAAATAGCAACAGCGCCGAGACCCGCCCACAAACTTACTTGCGCTTTGCGCTTTGACACTTGCGTTTCAGATCGTTAAAATAGGGCCCCAAGAGTCTAAAATGTGTACCTTCAGGGAGGAAACTCAGACCTCACCTGTTAGTCCCAAAATTTTCAAAATAAGATCAAATACCCTGGTTAGTTTAAGTAATCCACTGACATGGACTTTACTAAGTGCCAAAAACAGTGTTTCTACAGGGAGAGGATTCATTGGTAATATACTTACAGTTTACTAGTGGTGGTTACATAACAAAAAAAATACCTTAGTTTAGATGAACGCTTCTGATTCTAAATAACCAACAGATAAAAACAGACACAACTATGTATAATTCTAAAATATTTTGAGGATAAATGACTTAATAATATTATTTCACAGTGTCCTCTGTATATTAATTGGTAAAATGCATTTCTTAAAAACAACAAGAATTTCAAATGTAGCAATGAAACCACCTTGCTACTTCGAAATACAACAGCCAAAAGTGTGTATCTTAACTACTTGTGACAAGGCTACTGCATGGTGCTCATTCCAATATGCAGTTAGCAGTCAAAGAGGAGTAGCAGTTAAACATTTTCAAAACAGTAAAAGATTTTGGCAATAGAAATAATGCATCACATAATATTGGAATGCAGTTATATCTTATCAAATACACATCATTATTCTTCAGCTTGGGTTAAACAAATGAATTTTACTTTGTTGGAATAGCAGCTATGCTAAATATCTCTGTATTTCTGCCACGGGATTGATATCCCGAGGTAGCTAGTGTAGAAAGTTTAATTATGTTTTCTCGAGTCAATGATCACACTGAATGTAGATAACTGCGTTTAATCTCACATTTCTGTTAACTGCCAGCCGCTATAGATCAGAGAACCTTCCTAGTCCATAACATGACGCGTCGCAAGTCAGTGTAACTGGGTCCTTGACATTGTAGTATGCCAGTACTGGTGGGCTGGAAAGGCATGATTTAAGGCACTCAAAAGCCTCTTGATGCTGTTGAAACCAGCACCACTCTGTCTCTTTGCAGGTGAGTTTCCTAAGGGGCCCTGCGATGTCGCTGAGATTTGGGATGTACTTGCTAAGGTAATTGACCATGCCCAGGAAGCGTTGTAGTGCGGTCACATCCGTGGGCACTGGCATGTCATTGATCGCTGCAGTTTTAGACGGGTCTGCTTTTAGGCCTACGCTTGTGAAGATGTGGCCTACGTACGCTACTTGGTCCAGGTGAAATTTACACTTGTTCGGGTTTAACCTGAGATTGACTTCCCGTGCCCTTTTGAGCACCTTTCTCAAGTTGGCGTCATGTTCGGCCACTCCGCGGCCTCCTATGATGATGTCATCGTAGCAGGGGTAACCTGCAAACAGTTGTTCCATGGAGCGCTGAAATACTTCACTTGCTGAATTTATGCTGGAGGGCATCCTTAGAAATCTGTAGCGTCCAAATGGAGTGCTGAATGTGGTCAGCAGTGACGATTTATTGTCAAGATGTATGCCAGAACTAATTCTTTGCATCCAGGACAGTAAACACTGTTGCCCCGGACATTTGTG
Source organism: Carassius auratus (assembly GCF_003368295.1). Taxonomy (NCBI): domain Eukaryota; kingdom Metazoa; phylum Chordata; class Actinopteri; order Cypriniformes; family Cyprinidae; genus Carassius; species Carassius auratus. Next base: position 10,868 of record NW_020525157.1, on the reverse strand, counting down.
CTGCCACCTCTTCAACGCTTCGCATAGGGCGATGGGGTCTTTTCAATGCGGTGTTGAGGTCTTTGGGGTTGATGCAGAGTCTGATTTCCCGCTTATCCTTCTTATTTGCTGCCACCATGGACGATACCCAGTCGGTTGGTTGCGTGACTGGTGTTATGACACCTATGCTTTGAATACGTTCAAGTTCAGCTTTAACTCTTTCTTGCATTGCAACGGGGATATGGGGAGCTGGGCGAATGACAGGCTGTATGCTGGTATCCAAAATCATGGAGTATGTGACCGGAAGTTCTCCCAACTCGTCAATGAACAGGTCTTTGTACTGTGTAAATGTCTGTGAGCTGAAGTCCGTGCTGCTCTCCACGCTGATCTGATGTATGTTTGAACTCATTTTAACAACCCCCATGTCCATACATGCACGAAATCCTAGCAGTGGTTGCACTGCTCTGTCCACAATGAAAAACGGCAATGAGTGGTTCTGCTATTTAAACAGCACCGAAGAGTGGCGATGCCACTGGTCTCTATTCTGGTGCCTCCATAGGCAACAAGGCTAGCCGCGTTCTTCTGCTTTACAAGTAATTGGCCACTGTTAAGTCCCCTGAAAGTGTCAAGTGACATCACATTGCATTTTGCTCCTGTGTCTACTTTTATGTCAGTGGGCTTGCCGTTTATATGCATTGTGACAAATCCTTCATCCTTTTCAATGGCTTTTAAAATCACACAATCAACGTGACTGTCAACTTCAACGCCATCCACATAAAACGTTTCATCTTCACGTGTTTGTTCCTCTATTTCTATCTCATTAACCGTCTGTCAGCTTTTCTGTCTAGGATGTTGCCTATTTTGGCTGCACGGCTTAGACTTGCAGCAACTTTTAAAGTGGTTAAACTTTTGGCAGCTGTGACACTGTTGTCCGAATGCTGGACACTTTTCCCGCTTAGCTGCGTGGCTGCCTCCACAATTATTGCACCTTGTGATAGTCTGTGAGGGGGGCTGGGACTTTACATACTGCATTCTATTTGAAACTTTCCTAACTGCATCCACGCTGGCATCATTACTTTGTGATGATAAGATTTCACGAATTTTTTTCTTCAAACATTCGGGGTCCTCTAGAGATTCAGCAGGTGTAATGATCCTTCCGCCATCTCCCGGCGCGCACACTTCAGCAGCGTAGGCGAAAGAACACTCTTGTTCGATGGCATCTGGGCCAGCAATGTTGAGAAGGATGTACAGCTAGGATTTACACAAGCTTTAGTCTGGATCCAGAGCACCTGAGAAAAGATGATACCAACCCCTCAGAGGACCTCAGATAATGCCAACCCTGAAACAACATACAGACATACCAAATTTGTTAAAGGTTTGATTGCATTATACAATAATTGCTGTTAATAGAGTTCATCGTCTGTTTGATTATGTCTTTAATTTATTTTTCTGTACATTTCTACCATATGTAAATAAACTGAGTCACCATTGATAAGCTACCACTAAATAATGTAGAAACTATTTTTCTGTAAAGTTTCTTTGCAGCAATTTGTAACGTAAAAATCACTATACACATAAACTTGAATTGAATTGATTTTAAAATTTTATTTTACAGAAGTTGTGTATGTTGCTTTGTACTCCAGATGTTATATTTGCATTGTAGTCCAGATAATATAATATTTTCATTATGCAACAAAAAAAATGTTTTTAATCTGCCTATTATGATATAAACTACATTGATAAATTGTCCTTAATCTCTGAAAAAATGTTCTCGAAACTGTTCTGACATTGCACGATTGAGTTTATTCACACTGCCAAAGCACTCCGGTTGTTTTTTTTTTTTTCATACAAAATCTATCTGGCCTTGTTTGCACTTCGTGGTGTACCCTCTGTGTTTGCTCTCGTGAAGTCTTCTGCTGATTGTATACTTTGACAGTGACACGTCTACCTCCTGGAGATGGTTCTTTTCTTGGCTAGATGTTGTGAAATGTTTTTTCTTTACCGTGGAGAGGATCTTCCGATCATCCACTACTGTTGTCCTCCGTAGACATCGAGGCCTTTTTCTGTAACAGGGTGAACCAAAGGTAAGACGTACAGATCCATATGCAAATTTTTATTCATAGACATGGTCATGCACAGGCAGGGTTGAACATCAGCAAACAGATATGTATAAAACAAGACAAAGAGTATTTCAAGGGCTGGCGTAGGTCATCGGTCGGTGAGCAGAATTCAGAAGGACAAGAGGGGTAATCCAGAAACATGAGCAATAGTCCAGACGAGGTACAAAAGGATTCTGAGCCCCGAGACAAGGGTTAATCCAAGATACTCAGGCAGAAATAAGGAAACTGCAAACAAGGCAACAAGAAATGGCTAGACTAAACTAGAACTAGAAACTAGGCTCCATAAAGCAGCTATCATTGGGTTAGTGATAAACGCAGAACAATACTAGAAACAAAACAGAAACACGGAATGGCTCGGTAAAGCAGCTATAACAATAGTTCAGGCAGGACCACTTTGGCAAGTTACTTAAGTTTATTGAACACAATTTATCTTTGGTGGTATGGTTCCTTATGGGGGTTCTTGCTCCAAATTTAATTGATCATACAAGTGCTTTAACAGTAAACCCATGGAACTATCAGTTTAGAAATACATAGACAATTAAGACACTAAGTAATGTCTTTAAAAGCAAACAGTGGTTATTGTGTAGATGTGGCTGTCAGACTTATATACTGTAGCTTGATTATGAGGTTATGATAGTGATAGAGGTTATGAAAGTGATCTGAAACAAAAGAAGACGAAACCAGAAGGTGCACAGTAATATGCTCATGCTTATAATGGGGAGGAAGGGTTTTGAATGGGGTTTAAGATGATTGTGGGCTGATTTATGTTTAGGTCTCTTAAAGCCTCGGGGAAGAAACTGTTGAAGAGTCTGGCGGAGCAGGCACCGATGCTGTATCACAGTCGTCCTGATGATAGGAGATGGAAGAGACTGTTGGGGAAGGATGGGTATTCATTATGTAACTGTAACTTGAATATGTTTCGGTCAACAGCTAAGAAAATAAAAATTGTTCCTGTGTCAAAATATATTTGGACCTAACTGTACCTCTCCATTAGCAAAACTATCTTAAAATATAATTTGGTGATTGAGACGCTAGTAGCGTTGATGCAACAGCTTATGGGTGACAAATAGCAGATATGATTTTAAAAGCCCTCACAGTGTTTAATTTTCCACTGTGAAAATATTAACACTTTTACATAGTAGGACTATCAAAAAACCACAAACGTTTACTGTGATATTCATCGCACATTATAAACGATATAGCAAGCATCATGAAAGGAATGTCGTTTAAACAGTTTTTTAAACTGTATGTCAGTATTTTTATTAATATCGTGATGAAGTTTTTAAGGGACAGATTCCCTGACTCGGAATACGGAACATCAACTGCGAAAATGAAACGGAGAGTTGAGTGCTCTTATACTCCAGGTACTAAGCAGTGATTGCCCCTCTTCATAATATATAATAGTCAAGCATTTTCTCAAACTTGACATTGAATTATAAATAAAATATGAGTTTGTCTTGCAGTTTAGCTTTATTTTTCCCAACACACATTTCAGTAATTTAACACCATCAAAAAACATATCCTTACACCAATTTTCATCTACATATTAACTATCCTGATATTGTGCATTGGTTGTGTGAAACGTGTCATCTTCAACATCCATACAGCTTGTTGATCCTCAGGATGTCGATGTTGGACATTCCCTGCCTCTGTCCAATTTGCACTGTTCTATCAGGAATGGGTGTGATGGTTTCCAGCCCGGGCTGGATGGAGAAGGCTGTTCTTTCATAGTGCATGATGGAAGTGTAGTCGTATGGAGTGTTTTGGTTGTTGGTGTTTTGTTTCTGGAAGTTGTAGGCCATATCAGGAGAGATGTTCTGCCAGTTGATCTTGACGTACTGGTCACGATCGCTCCTGGTTTGCTCGTGGTAAAAGCCCAGGGCATGATTAAGCTCATGCTGAACGATGCCGTTATACACACAGCCTTGCCTGTTGAAGGAGACCACCTGCTGACCACCAGTTCTGCCAAGAGAAGAGTAGCACCTGAGAGGACAGAAGAAGTAAAGAGATTAATTATTTATTTATTTATATAAATAAGGACTGATAAATGTTTCTTGTTAACTCAGCTAGAATTATTTTGTTCTAAAAATGTTCTAAGAACATTACCATTGTTCTAATAATGTTTTTAGCGGGTAGTTTTATTTTTGTTCCCAGAACGTTCTCCCAAAGATAGGATAACGTTCTCTAAAAACATTCTAAAACTGTTTATTAATAACATTAGAACATTATCCCCTAACATTCTAATTAAGATTTAAGCAGAGGTTTAGATGTTGATGTCTGTTTCAAAGTAATAGTTTGATTTGATGTCACCATAATGGTGGTAAGTGTTGGCTTTAATTGTGCAATTTGACACTTGACTTGTCAGTGTTGTTCTTTAGCTGCTGTAATCTTTATTATGGCAAAACAGCAAGAGGACATTTGCATGATGCTGTTGCTTGCTGATGAATAAAACATCACCGCATATGTAGTCTGGTTAGATGGTTTCACCAAACCTAATGTATGGTGTTCGTTGCGTGTTATTTATTACAGCGACTCAATGGGTCAACAGCCTGAGACCCAGATGAATATAAATCATATAATTTCAAAAAAAAAAAACTCAAAAAAAAAAAAAAAACTTTTCTTTGTCACATAAACATCAAGATTCAGTATATGACTCTCAACGATGGTGACATGCTTCATGCAGCAATGTATTTTTGGTACGTCATACAAAACTCATCCAAGGCACCCAGAATGCAATAGTAAAATACTAAAAATAACTAATAGTAAAGTAATAGCATAGACTAGTCTCCAGATAAAACCAGTTGATCAGATCATTACACAATGAAATTTTTAACATCAGGCCATGTCACCTGATGATTTTTTAATGCTCACTGTTTTCACCGTAACAAATATAGTTACAGCAGTTAAACAAAAAGTAACATTGAAAAGAGTCATACTGCCTAAGTACTGATCACCATAATGGTGACATCAAAATAAACTATTATTTTCAATAAGCCGTCAACACCTCTGTTAATCTCTGTAATAACTTTTTTACATTTATGACAGAAATAAAGTAAATCTTGTTTATAATAAGTGAAATTGGTAATACTGTTTTTGGAGTTATTTACGCTGGAGTTTGACATTAAACAAAGGTTGGGTTTTCACTTTCAACCAACATTTGACTTCTGAGCCCCATCTAGTGTGATGAGAAGCTTTATTAGAATGTTAGAGGATAATGTTCTAACAATAATATCAATATAATTTTTTTAAAATGTTTTTAGAGAATGTTATCCTAACTTTTAAAAGAACATTCTGGGTACTAAAATAAAACTTGCCGCTGAAAACAATCCCAGAAAATGAAAAAGTTCAAGCTGGGAATGCTGTATGATTGTTCTCACCCATCTTTGTTCTCAATACTGATGTAGTCGGCCTGAGTTGATCTGGCCACAAAGCGGATGCAGGTTTTGGAGTGAAAGGTGGACATGGCGTTCGCAATCACTGATCTCTCATAACTGGCTGCAAACAAAAAGGACAACAGATTTAAAATGAGATCTACATGACTCATAGATATGTTCAATGAATGAAGGAGATTCACTCACAGAATTCACTGCTCACTATGTAAGGGACCTCCACTATGTTGTTAGAGTTTTTCTTCCAGAAACAGTTGTTGTTAAAGCAGTAGAGAGCATTTCTGGTTTTGGGAAACACCAGATCTCCTTCAATCAATACTTCAGAAGATCCTGTATTTAAAGAGAAACATATTTATGAAATAGTAAAACATATCTTTACATCTTGACTGCACTTTACCCATATTTTCTGAAACACATTGATGAATTTATAAGAAATCTACAAGGTGCCTGACCATTGTTGGACTCCAAAATCCTTGTAGTGATGTCCAGAGGTTCAGGTTCTGACACAAACACTCCTTCAAACCTTTCCTCCTGTAGGCAGAAACAGAGATGATAAAATAACTTTTTTAGGAACATTCATAATTTAAGGGAAAGTCTAGACCTGATCTTACCATGAGAGAAGACGCCTGTGAGACGCCAAACAGCAGCAGCAGGATGGAGAGGGGGGCTCTTGTGTCCATGTCGTCTCAGTGTGTAGAGATGTTCAGGATGCTCTTGTGCTGAGCTTTGGTGTCTGTGAGCGATTCTGTCAAGACTTTATATTCACCTGAGTAGGTAGGTCTACTGGAGGATTATGGGTAGGGTCTTAACATCAAGAGTCTAAAATGTGTACCTTCAGGGAGGAAAATCAGACCTCACCTGTTGGTCCAAAACCTTTAAAAGTAACATCAAATACCCTGGTTAGTTTAAGTAATCCACTAAAATGGACTTTACTAAGTGCCAAAAAGAGTGGTGTACAGGGAGAGGATTCATTTGTAATATACTTACAGTTTACTAGTGGTGGTTACATAACTAGAAAAAATACATAAAAACCAACCCCTCAGAGGACTTCAAATGATGCCAATCCTGAAACAACATACAGAACTACCAAATTTTACTTAAAGTTTGATTGCATCGTACAATAATTGCTGTTAATAGTGTTCATCGTCTGCTTGATTACGTCTTTAATTGATTTTTCTGTACATTTCTACCATATGTACATAAACTGAGTTACCACTGATAAGCTACTACTAAATAATATTTAAACTATTTTTTTTGCAGCAATTTGTAATGTAAAAATCACTATACACATAAACTTGAATTGATTTTAAAAATGTTATTTTACAGTTGTGTATTTTTCTTTGTAGTTCAGATGATAAATTATTTTGTTTATGCAACAAAAAAATGTTTTTAATGTGCCTATTATGATATTAGCTATATTGATACATTTTCCTTAATCTCTGAAAAAAAAAAAAATTGTGACAATGGTTAATCCAAGATACTCAGGCAGGAATAAGGAAACAGCAAACAAGGCAACAAGAAATTGCTAGACTAAACTAGAACTAGAAACTAAGCTCCGTAAAGCAGCTATGTGTCACACACAGAAGACAACGGAGACAGATGTTAAATCAAAGCCAGGACAGTTTATTGAATTGAATTATTAGAATTGAATTTATTGAATTGAATTATTAGAAAGGATGGGAATATTTAGCAAATGAGAGATGAATGGCAGTCCAGGGAGACGCTGCAGGCACACAGACACACACCAGAGCCACCAGAAGTAGAAAGGTAGTTGGTTTTCCAAAGTTTCCACTTGACAATTGAGGAGAGAATTCTCCAAGGGGTAAGAGAGAGTCAGGTTTAGTCCACAGAGTTACTCTAGGCAACATAGACGAGACTAGACAGTGTCTTGGAGTTTGTGGCTGGCTTTTGTAGTGAGTGTGTGATGAGGGGTGACAGGTGCTGCAAATTAAAAGTCAGGTGATTGTGATCTGGGGTAATTGGTTGTGAGTGCAGGAGGACCTGGCAAATCCGTGACAGTACCACCGGCCTGAGTGTCCGCTCATGAGGAACGCAGAGATCTCTTACGCCAGGAGGATGGCCTCTGGGTCTGGTGCTGGGTTTACCAGGGTGGGCAAGATAAAAGTCCCGCAGGAGCTCTGGATTGAGGATGTCGTCCCAGGGTACCCAAGAGCGCTCCTGGGGACCGAAACCTTCCCAGTCTACCAGGTACTCCAGCCGGCCACCCAGACACCTGGAGTCCAGGAGCTGCCGGATGGTGTAGATCAGTGGTTCCCAAACCCATGTGATAATGAGTTGAATCAGATGGGTTTAATAGATGGTGGCTTCTTCGTCAAGAGGTGGGGGGGGGGGGTGGCTTGAGTTGTGAAACGTGAAATACGAGGTGAATCCGGTAGTGTGGAGGGAGACGGAGCTTGAAGGCTACCGGATAGACCTCCTTGATAACGATGAATGGTCTTACATACTTGGGTCTCAGCTTCCGGCAGGGCAGGGGGAGACGAATGTTCTGTGTCGATAGCCACACCTTTTCCCCGACTTTGAATTTGGGTGCCAGGGCACGTCTAGCGTCCACCTGCCACTGGTTGCGACGAACAGCTGTCTGGAGATGATGGTGTGCTGAGTCCCAGACCCTCTCGCTCTCTCGGAACCAGTGCTGTACAGATGTTACTTCGCTGGGTTCCTCGGTCATCAAGAACATGGGCGGTTGATAGCTGAGCACCTACTGAAAGGGGGAGAGGCCGGTGGTCTGTTGGCGAAGAGAGTTTTGTGCATATTCGGCCCATGGCAGGAACTGGCTCCAAGAGTCCTGTGGCCGGTTGCATGAAATTCCTTAAGCTAAGAAATCCCTTAGATATGAGGTTAAGGGTACCCTTAGTGAAACTTGGGTTGCAAGAAAAAAACCCTAAGGGTTTCCTTAAGGAACTTAAGGCTGTTATTAAGTTTTTCCCCTTAATCATCTGTGTTCCCTTAAGCGTTGCTACAAATTCCTTAGTGACCATTTCACCTTAATAAATTTAAGGGACCAAAACAGCTCCCTTAAGTCAACTTAAACTCAAAATACGTAGCTGATTTAGTGTTAATTGAAGAGGAGGAAATACCAAGGCATGTTTTTAATGATCGTAATAATCCCTTGGAGACGATGAATGGTTGATGAAAGGCTGAAAAGTATTATTATTATTATTATTATAACCACTTACGAAAACAATAATTCCCTTTTCGTCCTCTGTCCAGTTTGGTTTACGTTTTTTGGTTTTCTGTTATGTTTGTACTCTCCATAGCAAAAAAATATTAATACAAGTGTGATTTTAGCAAGGGTTTGGTTCTTTATGTTCTGTTTACTGTTAGAGGTAGTAACTATAGCAATCGCAGCAATCTTTGCAGTATGTTGTCAGAAACTACTGTGAAACACTTAGTATAAACACTTAGGTAAGGGTAATAGTTAAGAGGTTTCTTGCAACGTTCTTAATGAAATCCCTTACCTCAGGGAATTTTCTCCCTCAGGGAAACCCTCACTTAAGGAGTTTCATGCAACCGGGCACTGGTGGCTATGGCAGAATGTTTGGAGGAAGCGACTCACTTGGCCATTGGTCTGGGGGTGATAGCCAGAGGAGAGACTTATGGACACATCAAGAAGTTTGAAGAATGATTTCCACACTAGAAAGATGAACTGTGGTCCTCTATCTGAAACTATGTCCTCAGGGATGCCGAAATATCTGAACACATGTTGAAATAAAAGTTCAGCACTTTCCATGGCAATCGGTAATCCCTTAAGGGGTATCAGTCTCAGCATTTTATAAAATCAATCCACCACCACGAATATACAGGTGTTACCTCGAGATGGGGGCAAATCTGTGGCAATGTCCACTTCGAGATGTGACCAGGGACGACGTGGGATATAAAGAGGATGGAGTTTTCCAGAGGGCAGATTTTTTAGGTGTTTTCGCCATTGCATACTCTTTACACCCCCTCATGAACCTTCTGATGTCCTCTGCCATGTTGGGCCATCAGAAGCAATGTTTTAGCACCGAGAGGGTTTGATGGATGCCGGGATGACCAGTGCCTGGAGAGACATGAGCTTTGGTTATTAGCGGTGTCCGATGTTGCAAGGGTACGTACTTGAGACCAACTGGACAACCTGGCGGAGCATTTGGAATGTCGGGGATGGTGTCTTCCTTACCCCACTCTATAGGACATACAAACACCTTTTCAGGCAGGATGGTTTCGGAGGTGAGGTGTCATCCTCTGAGGAAAACAGTCTAGACAGGGCATCACCCTTACAGTTCTTGTTCCCCGGGCGATACGAGATGGTGAAATTAAAACTTGTAAAAAAGAGGGCCCACCTGGCTTGTTGAGGGTTTAGTTTCTTTGCCTTGCATAGATACTTCAGGTTCTTATGATCTGTCAGTACCGATGTCATAATTCTTCTCCACCGGGTTGAACTTGTAGGAGTAATTGGTACAAGGATGAAGATGGCATGGGTTCCCCTGTTGATGGGAAAGTACAGCTACGACACCTGTAGAGAAAGCATTGACTTCAACAGTAAAATACTTGTTAGTGTCAGGATGAATTAGAACGGGTGCCTCACAGAAAGCTTTCTTCAGTGTTAAATGCCATATTTGCTTCGTCACTCCAGTTCAAATGTTTGAGCTCACCCTTTAACGCCGATGTCAGTGGGGCGACAATGACACTGTAGTTCCTGATGAATCTGTGGTAAAAGTTGGCAAACCATAGGAATTTTTTTAACGTCTTTCACTGCGGTCGGTTTTGGCCAGTTCTTAATGGTGTCGACCTTCCCCTCATCCATACTCACTCCACGTTTGGACATATCATAGCCAAGGAATTTAATCGTTGATTTATGGAACTCACATTTCTCAGCCTTGATAAGAGGGTGTGTCAACGTAGCCGTTCCAAGACTTCTTTCACATGCAGGATATGGGCAACAGGATAACTAGAAATGATGAGAATATCATCAATGTAGACAATTACAAAGTGGTTCAGCAGATCACAAAATATGGTACGCATGAAATCTTGGAACACGGACGGTGCGTTGACGAGGTCATATGGCATCACTAAGTATTCCCAGTGGCCAGTATGGGTCTCAAACGCCATCTTCCACTTGTAACCATCACATATTCTGATTCAGTTATAGGCACTAAGTAAATCAAATTTTGTAAAAATGTTAGCACCACGGACCTGTTCTAGCCATAGAAGGATGGGAATATTTAGCAAATGAGAGATGAATGGAAGTCCAGGGAGATGCCGCAGGCACACAGACACACTCCAGAGCCACCAAAAGTAGAAGGTAGTTGGTTTTCTAAAGTATCCACTTGACGATGATGATATAATTCTCCAAGGGGTAAGAGAGAGTCAGGTTATTCTA
>NW_020525156.1:7500-52585 GCF_003368295.1 Carassius auratus | reverse complement strand
TGTGTCCCACTCCAATCCCAAGGTAAGAAAGTATAGATGATGGCCACAGGTTAATAAAGTTTTGGAGAATTCATAATATTTATCTTGACTGATTTTTGTAACAAGTTAAAAGCAACTCTTTCAATGTTTGTTTGATACTTAAGACCCATTATACTTCATAACTTGCATTCATTTTTGCAATTATATATTAAACTAGATTATTAATCTGTTCTGTCCATGTCTAAATTCTAATACAATCAACATCGCAATTCAAATAAATTGGATCATTACTTTAGAGAAGTGACTACTAATAATAAATGTAGAACAGAAAATCATTGCATGTACATAACAAAAATGATCACTTTTAAAAAAACATTTTTTTTTTTTTGCAGTTTACAATTGTACAGGTCCTTCTAAAAATGTAGCATATTGTGATAAGTTCATTATTTTCCATAATGTAATATATAAAAAATAAACTTTCATATATTTTAGATTCATTGCACACCAACTGAAATATTTCAGGTCTTTTATTGTTTTAATATGATGATTTTTGGCATACAGCTCATGAAAACCCCAAATTCCTATCTCAAAAAAATTAGCATATTATCATCCGACACAATAAAAGAAAAGTGTTTTTAATACAAAAAAGTCAACCTTCAAATAATTATGTTCAGTTATGCACTCAATACTTGGTCGGGAATCCTTTTGCAGAAATGACTGCTTCAATGCGGCGTGGCATGGAGGCAATCAGCCTGTGGCACTGCTGAGGTGTTATGGAGGCCCAGGATGCTTCGAATAGCGGCCTTAAGCTCATCCAGGTGTTGGGTCTTGCGTATTCTCAACTTTCTCTTCACAATCACCACACAGATTCTCTATGGGGTTCAGGTCAGGAGAGTTGGCAGGCCAATTGAGCACAGTAATACCATGGTCAGTAAAAATTTACCAGTGGTTTTTGGACATGAGCAGGTGCCAGGTCGTGCTGAAAAACTAATCTTCATCTCCATAAAGCTTTTCAGCAGATGGAAGCATGAAGTGCTCCAAATCTCCTGATAGCTAGCTGCATTGACCCTGCCCTTGATAAAACACAGTGGACCAACACTAGCAGCTGACATGGCACCCCCAGACCATCACTGACTGTGGGTCTTGACACTGGACTTCAGGCATTTTGGCATTTCCTTCTCCCCAGTCTTCCTCCAGACTCTGGCACCTTGATTTGCGAATGACATGCAAACTTTGCTTTGATCCGAAAAAACTAGTTTGGCCCACTGAGCAACAGTCCAGTGCTGCTTCTCTGTAGCCCATTTCCTGCACATGCCTGTGCACGGTGGTTCTGGATGTTTCTACTCCAGACTCAGTCCACTGCTTCCACAGTTCCCCAAGGTCTGGAATCGGTCCTTCTCCACAATCTTCCTCAGGGTCCGGTCTCTTCTCGTTGTGCAGCGTTTTTTTGCCTGGCTTTTCCTTCCCACAGACTTCCCACTGAGGTTTGATACAGCACTCTGGGAACAGCCTATTCGTTCAGAAATTCTCTTTCTGTGTCTTACCCTCCTCTCACTTGAGGGTGTCAATGATGGCCTTCTGGACAGCAGTCAGGTCGAAGTCTTACCCATGATTGCGGTTTTGATGAAGTAATCGCAGGCTGGGAGTTTTTAAAAGCCTCAGGAATCTTTTGCAAGGTGTTTAGAGTTAATTAGTTGATTCAGATGATTAGGTTAATAGCTCATTTAGAGAACCTTTTCATGATATGCTAATTTTTTTAGATAGGAATTTGGGGTTTTCATGAGCTGTATGCCAAAATCATCAGTATTAAAACAATAAAAGACCTGAAATATTTCAGTTGGTGTGCAATGAATCTAAAATATATGAAAGTTAAATTTTTATCATACATTATGGAAAATAATGAACTTATCACAACATGCAATTTTTTTGAGGAGGACCTGTATGTACTTTAGTTAAAAATCATTCTACACTTTCTGTAGCATTGATTTTTTTTTTTATTTGATTTTTAGCTGGGCCCAGAATCACATCCAGTCACTTAAACAGCAGAAGATTCTGTGATACCCTCACAAACAGACCACACAGGTAATAAGGCAGGTTTTTTTATTAACCATTTAGTTTCAGAGCTGCACATTATACATTATATTATAGTAATTATTTCCCAGCAACAATGTTGATCAGAATGTGTTTGACAGAACGATGCGAGGATGGCATTATTACAGGCTTTGTCCCAACCCTGTTAGGGCATACTGGATTTTTTGCGCACATTTACGATACGTATTTACATTTATGAATGACAAATTGTAATATAATTATATCGGTTTCAACATTTTAAACAACTTAACACAAACGATGGATACAAACGCCCTCTAAACAATCCTGAAAATTTGGTTGGCACTTAAACCTAATAGGTAGTAATGAGTATTTATGATAGCTTTTGGGGACATTGACCTGTATTTTAACTGTCCTTATGGGGACACTTTGGCTTAGTGAGGATGGAATCCTAGTCCTCTTAAGGATAACCATTGGAACTCGTATGTAATTTCTTGCTGATACAATTTTTGTTTATTTATACAACTAAAAACTATTATGATCCTCCTACTGTTTTTTGCAAACTATAAGGTGCACCGTAGCAGTTTTCCTATATAGTTCATTGGGGTACATCCGTCAGTAAAAACCATTATAAATTCCTAAAATATTGTTCGTCTAATTACTTTGCCCGCTGGAATTTGGAGACCATGTATTTAAAATGGCTACCCTCATACACTGTCCATAAAAGATGGATAGAAACATTCTCTAAACAGAAGTTGGTAATAACCTCAGGTCTTTATTTTAAATCCACTGTGCTTGTGTACAGAGCAAAAACAATAAAACATGTTGGCCCTAATAATTTCTAGCAAAAGGAAAAGTGTTGTTTCCCCTTGTTTTTGTTTTGTAATACTGTTATTCAGTCTCAATAAAGTGCCTTATCTGTTTTGTAATTTCATAGCCTCAAATGATAATTATTTTTTATTACAGGTATGGTCAGAAATTGACCATGCATCTCCAACCAGTGAATGTGTACCACCACTGGAAAGAACGAAGTGTATTTGTAAGTAACAACATTAATTACTTGCCTGTCCAAAGTCTGTCCATTAGGGTTACATAAAATATCTACCTTTTTAACTCCCTATTCTTATAAGTTTGTGGTCTGAAGATCACATTTAACTGTGACAGGGTTTAAAAGTAGTGTTGTCAAAAGACCCGGTACTTTGGTACCAAGTCGGTACAAAATTTTTAAAAATGTGACGGTACCAGGTTTCTTTAAGTATTGGTAGTACCGAGGTCTCGTTCAAACCCGGTTCAGCGCTATGATTTCCGTGAAGCAGAAAACGAGGATGGAATCTCAAAATCCAGTCATGAAAATGAAACTTACATTTTAATATGGACAGTCATGAAATTTGTCAAAGTTAGCGTAAATTAATCAAATCAAATCTCCGTATGGACCAGTATCTGTAAATGTTAAGCCGCAAAAGAATCCGTGTTCTGCGCGTCTCTGTGTGAATTAATGAATGGCAGAGACGTGCAAGTTTGTTTACTACATGGACTGAAGCGCATGACGCTTGTATTAATTTCAGCATCTGAGCTTCAGAGTTCTCTCTCCATCAAGCGATCTGAACTCTTCAGTTCATCTCAATGGACGCACAGTGCACCTGTATTTGATGCTCTGTAAACTCTGTGTGAAGGCGCACGACTCACCGTCGCTTTACTGATAGCGCTGTTTCTCACACATGCAAAGAGAGAGAGCGCGAGAGTCTTACCACGCTGAATCGACACGCTACATGTAAACTATTCTTTGTTGTCTTCTCCTGTCAAAATAATGGAGTTCATTTACAATTATTCATTTTCGAACAAGCAGAAGACACTCCGGTTTCTCCGGTAGTGGCCGGAGCTAATGTGCAAATGGCAATTTCATTGGCTGACGCTCAACTAGCACCGACCCTGTTTTGATTTCAGCAAATCAGTTTGACCGAACGCAGACAACGTGATTAATATTCATGAACCCAGCAGCTCATCAATTCATAGTGCATTGTATATACATTAGTATGATAGTAAAATTATCCTTTAATAATAATTATGATCTATTACTATTTTTCTTACAGAAACCCTCAATGACCAAAAATATCTTAAGCATCACCACCAGTCTTAAGTTCAGTTAAAATGACAAATATGCATTCATTAGGCCTAAAAGTTAATTTTTACATAAAGGCATTGTGCTACTAAATATTACTATTATTTAGTAAAATGTATGTGATACTTTTACTACTGTTAAAATTTTTTTTAAACTTTATTTTTTTAAGAAATAAATCACTATTTCTTCCATGTTTTAATTTTAATAGCAAATCCCCTTTTTACCAAAAATAAAATGTTTAAATTTCATAAATTAAAAGACAAATTAAATTTGGGTGAAACTTATTTACTGTTTTTCATAATTATATAACCTGTAGAAAAATTTTAAACACAATTGTAAATAAGTATAAAGAATGGCATTGGTTTTATTTTTATTATTTTATTAATATATATTTTTTTAATTGGCATATTTTTGTGATTTGCTTTGGTACTGAGAACCATGGATTTTCACTGGTATCGGTATCAAATACTGAAATTTGGGTACCGTGACAACACTATTTAAAAGGTATACGACTCACCAAGAAATATTTTGATTGTGTACTGCTCTGCATACAACTGTATAATGTCTAAACGTTAAACCAATAGGTCTCTAATGATCTCTTTGTAAGAGACAAAACCACAGTAAGATTATTTATCGTAATGTCATGATGAGAATTACAAGAAATTGCCCCAACTCACGCTCGGCCAACATCAAATTGTAGGCTATTATTTCTGCTGTTGTGCTCATGTGTAAATTGAGGATAGAACGAACAAGTGATGATATTTGAAACCTTCTGGGGACATGCATTGACCTGTATTTTAACTGTCTTTATGGGGACACCTTGTTTAAGTGGGGATTGCATTATTTCCATGAAACCTTCTGGGGACATTGACCTGTATTTTAACTGTCTTTATGGGGACACCTTGTTTAAGTGGGGATTGTATTATATGCATAATATAATTTGTGTAGAATTCTCAAGACCTTTATATTTGTCTGATTACAGGTTGTCTTCCAAATCAACATGGACTAGGGTTAGGGTTCTTAACATGAACGACACCGAAATGGACCAACTTGCTGATTTCCTGGGACATGATATTCGTATCCACAGGAAATATTACAGATTACCCGAGGGAACACTATTAACAGGGTATGTAACCTGTTAATCGAGTTTAAACTACCTGTCAAGCGTGTCCTAGTGACTTTGGAAGAATCTGTGCATATCTCTGAATACGAAGACTATATTTCAGAGTGCGTTGAGCCTGATCCTGGGATAGAGAGTGAAACAGAACTGTCAGATCATTCTCATGTGACGTCAAGTGAGACAGGTAAAGATTTGTAAACACACTTTTTTAAGATGTTTGTAATTTCCATTAGTTAAATAATAATTAAATCATGCCTTCAAGCAGGCACTTCAGGAGTGAATGGCAGCAGGCCAGTAAACACGAATGAAGGTAAGACGTATGAACAGGCAGTTTAAAATGTTTAAAGCAATTAGAATATCAAGAATTCCCCCCAAACAGCCTATCAGTAATTAGTAGTTTGATTTAGAAATGTATATGATTGTGTTTCTAAAGGATCTCCAGAGAGGACACGGGAGGTCATGAAAGTAACATCAGGTAAGGAACCTGTCCTGTAATAGTTTTTATTTACTTTATTTATAAAAGGTCAACCACATCATAAAGAATACAGTAGTATAAAAATAATCCAGTCTTGCACCTACAACATATGCAGTGCAATTAATGTAATTTTCTTGTCATTAGTTCCTAGGAAGAGAAAGTGGAGTGAGGTGGAGATTGCGGCTGTAGAAGAGACTGATGAAATTTATTCACTCGGGAGTTACTCCTGGAAAAGTCGACTGCGTTGCATGCATTACAGCAGCCCCCAAAGCCCTCGGTGAACGAGACTGGCAGGCGGTGAAGTATTATATAAAAAACAGAATCACAGCATATGAGAGAAAGACCACTAAAAAGTAAGGTTGATTTTGGTTGTTGATTCCGTTTTTGCGTTTTAGTTGAATTATAATATTTTTTTTTTTGGTCTCAATACTAGGGCTGCACGATATTGGGGAAAAAGGACATTGCGATATCTTATTTTTCTGCGATATATATTGCGATATGATATCTAATCTGATTTTTTCTTACAAACAAAAATGGCATGAGCACACATACATTCTCATTTTAAATGATTTAAACATCAGAGTATTATTTAAATTAGAGTAAATTATTTGTTTGTAACTTTAGGATATGGTTTGAATTGTTAACATTAACTAACATGAACTTACCATGAGCAATACTTGTGTTACTATATTTTTTAATCTGTGTTTATCTTCGTTATCTTAAAAACACAGCTGTTCATTGTTTGGTAATGTTACTTCACAGTAGGGATGCACCGGTTGACCGGCCATTAATCGGAACCGGCCGGTTTTTGCTTAAAATACGCAATCGCCCGTTTTTGGTGTTTTTCCGGCCGATTTTTTTCGGAAGTGCGCTCGCGTGCACAGACTACATTGTAATCGTTTGCTATGTAATTTGTGTGGAAGAGTATTTCGAAATCTGTGCGCAGGACACAGGCAGTCGATCAGTACCGGAAATGCAGAGCTTCATGTCTGAGGCACAGATAACAGGAAGTGAACAGCCGCTGTTGTACTGGCGCACAAATAAGAGCCTTTCCTGCACACTGAAGCTGCGCGAGCGTATACTGTATCTGTCCGCGCCCTGAACACGAGTAGACCATGAAGAGATGTTCAGCTCAACTTCTCACGTGTTGGATGAGAAACGAAACGGACTAAACTGTGACAAAACAGAATTATTTTTTATTTATTTATTTTACTTTTTATTATTATTATTAGAACTTGCATTCATGTTTGAAAAGCCAGAAATAAACTTCAGTTCTGAATTAGGATGATTATTTTTATTTTACCCTAAAATAGACTTAATTTAATTTAAAAATCATCTGCTGTAGCACACTGAAAAAAAGTATTTCATCTAATTAAAATATTTTAGGGTAATGATTCACATCTATATTTTTTTTACTTGAGTCAACAAGTTATTTATTTTTCTCTGGCTCAAGTAAAAAAAATATAGATGTGAATCATTATCCTATTTATTTTTTATTATTATTGGATGAATGAAACCCTTTGCATCTTTGTTTTATTCGCACAAACATTATTTGATTTTAACATTTTGGAAAATGTATTTATATAGCATACTTTTATTTAGTCTCACTGGTAAAACCAAATTTAAAAACTAAAATACTGAATGCTGATCAAGAAACATCTTTTTGAATGTGTGTTGATTGTGTTGTTTGGACTGTAGAACTATGCAGTTGTTACCTTTAATTTCCCATGGTTACAGTTAATCTTTAAATTTAAGGCCAGTTCTCTGTAGTTTCAACCCAATTAAAAAACAAAAGCTAAATGCTGATGTCTGTACCATCTGTGTTTGTATTGAATGTAGGCTACTTATTGTGCAGTTACTGCTATTAATTTCAGATGGTTACAGTTATTGTTTTCAATAGCCAAAAGCAAGTGTAATTATCTCTGCAGTTTAGGATATCGCACAAGATTTGACAACACAGAACACGTCATCACAGAATCATAATTTTTTTTTTCGACATCGTTTTTTGATTTTGATAAATTTGCGCGAGGGAGAGAGCAAGACAGCGCTTGTGTTGTTTGAAGACGGTGAAGGTGGGCGTGAGCGCGTGGCTGGGCCCTCTCTCCATCTCTCTCTCTCTCTCTCTCTCGTGCTCTTTCTCTCTCTCTGCTCGTTCTTATGCGCTCTGTTAAACTGCTAGGACTTAAACTGTGCAATTAATCCGCGAATCAAATTCGGCAAGGGCCGGGGAGCAGCTGCCCGTACAGTTAATGAATAACGGATCAACTACGACAGCCTACATCGCACATCCTGCAATGTGACTATCGTGGATTCGTACATCGCGATATCGATGCTTAAACGACACATCGTGCAGCCCTACTCAATACCGTAGTTGAAACATTATAATGTAACTTAAGTTTTGAAAGAGTTAAAACGGCTTGATGTTGGTTGTAAATTTGGTGCTTGGACTTCCTTGTTTTTAATGCTGTGTCAAGTGATAAGCAGTTGGTGTAAATGTTTTTTCTAATTGCGTAGATTAGTTTTACTGTACAGTAACCATACGACAGAGTGAGTGTCTATAGTATTCAATCCCTTTATTCAGGCCCCTTTACGTTCACATTTTAATTGTAAATTGATTCATTTATTTTCTGATGGCACATTAGACGAAACGCATCATAAAAACTATATGTTGTAATATCTGATGGCAAGCACTGAATCCATACTGTACTGATTAAATTTGGCTGTAGATTCAATTTGTATCAAGGTCGTTTTTATTTCTCTTGGATTTCTTTTAATGATTTAAAGATTAAATTCTTAGAGCATTTCAAAACCAGACAAAAAAAAAAAAAACATTCCACTGATAACGTTCATAATTTTAGACAATTTAAGAATTGTAGCTCTGATCTAACCTTTCCGAATGTGTTATTACTGGTTAACTACAGGATACTTAACTTTACCTCAAACATAATACATACTTTTAAAAGTAAGCTTACCATGTATACGTTTAATTGGTATGGTAATTAAAAAAAAAAAATTTGTGTGTATTTACTTATTGTGTGCTCTGTCAGGTTTAGGGTGGGTGTTTGTAAAAGCACTCTGTGACAACTTTATTTTAAAGGGCTTTATAATATATATTAGATTGACTTTGATAAGAGCAGCAAAATCACATTCAACGTACATCTCATGGGTCATAATAATCAGTAAATTTAGCAACTAAATTGTGTAAGAATGAGTTAAATGCAGTATATGATTGTGGCAGTCTTAGTGGACTGAAATGGCTTGCAGTTGAAGATTGCATGTTGTTCAAGTTCATTTTTGAAGTTAAGATGAACTAACTTATTAAACCACCCTATTTTTAACAAACCAATATAACTTCCAGAAATACCATTATGAATTGGCCAGCTGGCCATATTATGACCTTTCTTTGTCTGTAGATTACACTGGTTTGTCCCCAGATTGGACATCCATGTGTACTTACTCATACACTAGTTGGTCAGGGTTTTGTCCCCAGATGGGACTTCCGTTAATGCCCATATAAGGAGTTGTCCCCGTGTCCCCACATGTTAACCTGACCTGTCCCCAGATTATCACCTACCCTTATTTTAATGAATTAATTACATTTTAAGTGAGATATTTATTAAACTTTTTTTTTTAGATTTTTTGATGTGTTTATCTAGTCTCTAGGATGTCAGGAAAGTGGTGTCCCCAAAATGTGGTAAATAACTGGTGCCCCCACGAGGCACCCCAAACAAGTATGTGTGAGTGTGTGTGTGTGTGTGTGTGTGTCTGTCTGTGTGAGTGTGTGTGTGTGTGTGTGTGTGTGTGTGTGTGTGAGTGCACCTTGAGCTCCAGGGCTCTGTCGATGATGTTGTCGCTGACTCTCAGCAGGTCTCTGAACTGCAGTCTCTCGAGTGTGTGTGTGTGTGTGTGTGTGTGTGTCTGTGTCTGTGTCTGTGTGTGAGTGAGTGTGTGTGTGTGTGTGTGTGTGTGCACCTTGAGCTCCAGGGCTCTGTCGATGATGTTGTCGCTGACTCTCAGCAGGTCTCTGAACTGCAGTCTCTCGAGTGTGTGTGTGTGTGTGTGTGTCTGTGTCTGTGTCTGTGTGTGAGTGAGTGTGTGTGTGTGTGTGTGTGTGTGTGTGTGTGCACCTTGAGCTCCAGGGCTCTGTCGATGATGTTGTCGGTGACTCTCAGCAGGTCTCTGAACTGCAGTCTCTCGAGTGTGTGTGTGTGTGTGTGTGTGTGTGTCTGTGTCTGTGTCTGTGTGTGAGTGAGTGTGTGTGTGCACCTTGAGCTCCAGGGCTCTGTCGATGATGTTGTCGGTGACTCTCAGCAGGTCTCTGAACTGCAGTCTCTCGAGTGTGTGTGTGTGTGTGTGTGTGTGTGTGTGTGTGTGTGTGTGTGCACCTTGAGCTCCAGGGCTCTGTCGATGATGTTGTCGGTGACTCTCAGCAGGTCTCTGAACTGCAGTCTCTCGAGTGTGGTTCCTCTGGGCAGAGAGACGAGCCGGAACAGATCCAGCCAGTGTTCCTGAGAGAGCTGCTCTCCTCGCACGTACTTCAACACTGGAACCACGGCCTGAAACACACAGCTGCATCCTTCACACACCTGTTCACCAATATTACAGTACTATAACTGAACAACAACCATACATCCAACCATAAGTACTTCACTACAGGCCTCGTAACAAAAACTAGCTAAATATATTACAGCTATTTGTATTTATAACTTTAATAAATGATATGACCCAGTCGAAGTAAGAGAAAGAAAGAGAATTAATAATATGAAAAATATTAAATTGAAAAATTATATAAATAAATAAAAATACTTAATACTTATAAAGCGTATTTATTAAAATAAAGTGGCTTATTTTTGCATTTGTTTTTTTGCTAGTTTATTTCAAATGTATGCTAATTTTTTTTTGCTTTTTTATCCTTGTGTTATGACACAGAAATACATCAGATGTTAGATATTGCAATGATTTTGATAGCTATATATGTTCTCTATCCATAGGAAGCACGGCTTTGTTAGATTCAACACAACAGAACCGGAATAATCCAGCCGTCAGACCTTGTATCTGTCCACTTCCTTCTGCAGTTTGACAGACATGCTGCTGTGCTCCTGCAGCTTCCTCAGACGCTCGTGCCACGCGAACAGAAACTCCTCGAACATGTGCGTCTTACTCCTGCAGAGAAACACAGACACAATGAACATCTGAAGAAATCACGGTTGTATTTATTCCCAAATTCTGCGTTGTTCTTTCCCCACGTTTTCTTTAGCGCTTTTATTTTTGTGGATTCTGTTTTAACAGTTCAATTAAATCTTTGTAATCAAGCATGTCTAAATGAATCCAAAACTCATAAAGTTTAACAACAATTCATTAAAGGTTTAACAAATTACACTTTTAGGGTCCTATGAGATTAGTTTTAGTTTTGTTTCCAATTTTTTTTTTTATATGAAATTCTGTTATCCATTTACATTTTTTCATTTAAATTTTAATAATCAAAAAGCATGTCTAATCAATGCAACTTTAACAATTTCATATTTTTACAATAATAGGACAATATACATTTTATTATTTTATTTTTTTCCCCAGAAATTCTATGTTGTCCTTTTTTTATTGTTTTGAATTTATGATATAATACAAATGCATTTTGTAAAATGTGTATTTTCTCAAATTTGCATGAGACTCCTCCTGTCACAGTTTCTTGAAATGATTTGGACCCTGGGGTTTGTGACCTGAAGGAGATCCAGTCCTGCTCTGCGTGTTCATCCAGTCCCTGCTGAAACTGCTCGTAAAGTTCCCACATCTCTGAACACTCCTGCAGATCCCGCAGCGTGTCGGTCGCCAGAGACACGTCAGGAGGGCTCAGGTTAAAGTGTTCGCAGTCCTCCCTGCGACACACACACACACACACACACACACACACGTTTACTGCGGTAACACCACAGGCGTTTCTCTGCATGAGAGTCTGCACAGGAGTCAAGTCACGCACATGAGTTTCTTGCGCGTGTTCTCCAGCTCGCTGAACTCGGCTCGTCTGTCGTGGATGTTCTGGACGCAGCGCTGTAGAGTCTCATGGTCACCTGACTCGATGATGTCATGCCCCGGTTTGAGCTGGTCCCAGCGAGCTCTGAACTTCTGCAGGTCCTGGAGGTAAACCTGCACCCGAGACTCCACGTTCCCCTTCATCACCTCCACCTGAGACATTCATTTACAATCAGTCTCACTGAATCTGTTACATTTAGTTATCTGACTTCCTCAAATAAAAACTGTTAGTTTAGTATTATTGATATACTATCATTTATATTTATATATATCTACAGTACAGATCAAAAGTTTGGAAACATTACTATTTTTAATGTTTTTGAAATAAGTTTCTTCTGCTCATCAAGCCTGCATTTATTTGATCAAAAATACAGAAAAAAACAGTAATATTGTGAAATATTATTACAATTTAGAATAATTGTTTTTAAATTTATTATACTTTAAATGATCATTTATGTCTGTGATGCAAAGCTGAATTTTTAGGATCATTATCACATGACCCTTTAGAAATCATTCTAATATGATGATTCATTATCAAAGTTGGAAACAGTTCTGCTGCTTAATATTTTTTCAGAACATGTGATACTTTTTTAGGATACTTTGATGAATAAAAAGTTAAAAAAAAAAGAAAAGAAGCAGCTATGTTTTTAAAATATAAATATTTTTTTAATAACAATATACACTACTGGTCAGTAATTTGGGGTCAGTCATTTTTTTTTCTTTCTTCTTTTTAAATAAAATCAATACTTTTATTCAGCAAGGATGTGTTAAATTGATAAAAAGTGATAGTAAAGATAATATATTATTATAATTTTTTATTATTTTGAATAAATGCAGTTCTTTTTAACCTTTAATTGACCAAATATATTAGACAGCAGAACTGTTTCCAACACTCATAATAAATCAGAATATTAGAATGATTTCGACTGTGATCGACTGATGTTACATGTGACACTGAAGCTGGAGAAATGATGCTGAAAATTCAGCTTTGCATCACAGGAATAAATTATTTTTTACAAGTACATCCAAATAGAAAACTACTATTTTAAGTTGTAATAATATTTCACAATATTACTGTTTTTTTCTGTATTTTTGATCAAATAAATGCAGGCTTGATGAGCAGAAGAAACTTCTTTCAAAAACATTAAAAATAGTAATGTTTCCAAACTTTTGGTCTGTACTGTATATATATATATATATATATATATATATATATATATATATATATATATATATATATATTTTTATGTACATTGTTTTGTATCGTAGCATTTACATCCTACAACTAAATGAAATGTTGCTTAGATTTTAAACTATTTTTATATTTTCATTTGAAAGTTTTAGTAATTTTGTGTGTTTTTGTCTTTTTTAATTCGTTTTCATTTTATTAATTAAATACTTTAACTACATGAAAAATGTGGAACTTTTTCCCCTTTGAATTTCTTTCCTTGAAATTAATAACTGAAAAATTATTTCTGTAAGCTTTAATTTTAATTTCTCACAGATATTTTGAGTTTTACTTAATAATAAAACTAGTTCATGATATTTTATGGGTAAAGACGCACACATGAAACAGTATTTTACTGCATTACATAAAAAAATACAAATGTAATTCTGCTGGATATTGTGGGAAATTAATATTTTCCATTTTCATTTTAAAGTTTTGCAATTTTATTAGTTTTTTAAAATGTATTTTTATTTTTTATTAATTTGCATTTCAGTTTTAATTTGAGTATTTTGTGTACTCCAACTAAATGAAAATATTAAATATTCCCTTTGTCAACTAGCTGAAATAAAATAGGTTTATAGCATCTTGTAGGTAAAAAGGTTTCACACATGAACATATATTAAATGTAAAAGGCTCAAATATATTGTAAAATTGAGCTGGTTATTGTGGGAAATCAGAATAATGTACCTGTTCTTTAATCATGAGCTGATGACTCTCCATCATGAGCTCAAACTTGTCCCATCTGGCTCTCAGGGAGCTGATGGAGTCCAGTCCTCCACCCGCCACGGAGCGCAGCAGCCTGTTCTTCTCCTCCGCCTGCTGGAACTGAGGCAGTATCTGCACACAATCACATTCTCTGTACACTCTGCCGTGCCACATGTACATTCACAGGACCGCAAGCTTTAGTTTCAGACACCTGATAGCAAATAAGGGAGGTTTGTGATGCTGATGTACCTGGGGTTTCTGGGTCTGTAACTGGCCATGTTTGGCATTGGCCTCTCCGATCTCATCGATGCTCTCAGGACGTGAGGATAACGTCTCCATCGAACTGCTTAAGAAAGAGTCTATGACCTGAATGTGACCTGCACACACACACACACACACACACACACACACACACACACACAGGAGGGCAGTGTTAAATCTGTAAACACACAGTGCACACATGACCAGCAGAGGTCGATGTTAAATCATCTGATTTCCTGAACTGCACTGCAAAGATCTGTCTGTAAGAGTTTGTGCCTCTTAGGATCTGTTTATATACTATCATAACATTTATTCATATTTAGAATTATTTTTACTATGAACTTTTACCATTTTGAGTATATATATATATATATATGCGATTTTTGCAATAGAAAATGTATATTTCTATTTATCTTTATTTTTATTTTTACTTGTTTTAGTATTTTTTCTTGTTATGCGCTCTGGTCATTGTTTTTTTTATTTTTTTTGGTTTATTTTTTTATTTCGTTTACAATATAATTATTTTATTTTTTTATGTTTTTGTAATTTTTCTAATTTGTTTTGTAATTTTTATTAGTTTTTGTTTTCTTGACATTTCTGACATTCAGACATTACGTGCTTTTGTCATAGTTTTTTTTATATATTTCCATTTAGCTTTATTTTTTTTTAATTTTTTATTTCGTTTATAATTTTTATTTTATTTTCGTTTTTGTAATATTCCTAATGTGTTTTGTAATTTTTTATTAGTTTTTGTTTTCTTAATATTTCTGTTTAGCTTTATTTCTCTCGATTTTAATTTATTGTAATTTTGTTATATACAAATTAAACTGATGAACCCTTTTTTTTTTTTTAAACATATTAAAACCCTTTCTTACACTCCAGGGGAAATACTTCATCACTATCTGAGCAAAGGGTCCATTTTATTTCAGTTTGTCTGACATTATTTCAAGCACTACAATAGTTCTAGTTTTAGTGAACAGTAACAGCACTAGTTAGGGTGCACGTGTGTGTTGAGATCGTACCCTGGATGGATCTCCTCAGGGACGTCAGCAGAGCGTCAAACAGCCTCTGGATGAGGTCGTCCACAGCCCCTCGGACAGGTTCACAGTTCACCGTGATGCAGTCCACCTTCTCTGTGCTACACACACACACACACACAGTCATATACAACACATGCTCTCAAACACACGGTGTATATGATCACACACAGATACCTGGGCAGCCGCTCGGCTTCTTTTCCTTTGGCTTTGAGAGCTCTGAAGTTCCTCTCCCAGTCCTGGACGCTGTGAAGGTGTTTCTCCACCAGAACATCCACATCCACCTGCCCCAGAACCACCCAGTCCTGAACACACACACACACACACACACACACAGGACATCAAATCAACCATGCAAACATCTCGGATCATGTGCATAAATCACTCATGGATTTTCATATGAGCTACGTTGTGTTGAAAAAAATTGACATTCGCTTTTTTTTTTCGAATTCCAAATTAAACTTGTTTTATTTCAGTTGCTGTAGCTGCCAAGGCAACATTTTTTTAACCTTTAATCTAATATTTTACTTATTTTATATATTTCTTTATTTGATTATTTTATTTCAAACGACTGTTTAGTGTTTTTTTACAATACTAAACAATAACACTTCTCCAAAGAACATCAAAGACACACATTTTTTCACATTGTTTGACCAGCGCAGTTCAGAAATCACGGTGACATCCAAACATTTGAAAGATTGATTTTAAGATCACACTTTAGTGCAATAAATCACTTTGGTATCAAGTGCAGTCAAGCGCTCACTCCCTTAAAGGACTTTATTTTCTAAAGGGTCAAATGTGGAAGAAACCCATTCATACAGCTACTACGAACAGAGTATATGCTAATTATGTGTTATTTTAAATTAGGCTTGCAACACTTCTCTTCTGTTATTAGCCACATAAAAACTCCCAATCCAGCAAAACTGAAATAAACCACTCCAAAAAAAGCTTTTATTAGGTCTCCGTTTTCTCTCGAAGTGGAGAAATGAGCAAAACGCTGAGCTGTCATTCCAGATTTGGAAAGCGCACACTCATTAGAAACTCTAGGGTGTGTTTTGCATACAGAGTATAAGGCCAGATCATTGTCGGTGTACAGAGAGTTATGCACGGCCCAATAATCAGACAGCTACTGTGAACACAGACACAGATCTGAGACAGAGAGGCTCGTGTGAGGGTTCCCATCTGTGCTGCTAAAGAGGAAGCGTTCGGCTCGTTTCCCCTCGAGGTGGGCGCAGAAATCAGAAGTGAGTTTGTGTGCGAGTGTGCTGGGATTCCCCGTGACCGCATTAAAGTGGCACAAGAACAACCTGTGGCATACTGCTTTTGAAATAATGGAAATGCATTAGTGCTAAAACACAACGATAAATACAAGCTTACATTAGATTCATAAAAATGTGCATTTAATATGTCTCGGGATGCAGTCCACTTGGTTTAAGCCACAAGTGATGTCTGTGGTGTAATGTAGACATGTGTGTGTGTGGCTGTACAACGACCTCAGTGCATGACCTTTACATTCATAAATGCCCTTTGTGTTCTAATATTTTAATATAGCTGGAATCCACCATGAAGTAATTGTCCAGAACTGTATTCATAATTAACCTTTGCCTCAACTAATTTTTTAAAGCATGTTGCAATGTATTGTAATGTGTTAATAGCAATAGAAGAACCTTCTCAAACCTGATCTATGACATCACAGCTAACTAGGGTTTGGGAGACGGTGTGCGGTACCTGAAACTTGTCCAGCACGTGTGTGAGTCGACTGAAGAGGTGTTCGGCTTTGCTGAAGATGGTCAGGAAGCCGCTGGCGTTGCGTTCGATCATGCAGGTGAATATGGGCTCCTCTCCCGTCTCGCTCACGCCCTTAAACTGGTTCGGGATGCAGATGAACCTTTTCATCTCGCGGTAGTACTTTGCTCTGACCTCCTCAAACGCTGGACGGAACTGCAGCCGCCCCTGCCTGGAGAAACACACCATGTTAAATGTTTCGGAGGGTTTGTGAGTGAACTGCTCCTTTAGAAGAGGAGTGCGGCTCTTACTTGAAGATGAGGTCGATGTTGATCTCCGGCAGGTTCTTGTTGAGGGCTTCCAGTCCCACCTGATACTGATGCTCCAGAGCTTTATACAGCTGATGGTTCCAGTGCTGCCGCCAGGCCCTCATGTCTCCTGCACGGAACCCCTGAACACACACACACACACATTTAAAGAGTCTGATAGAAACATTGACTATTCCAAGGCCCAGTGAACTGTCTATGTTAGACCCCACAGGGACAAAACTGTGCCACCTAACAAGACATATGAGGTTCCACTTAAGAATGTTGCAGTTTGCTGTGTGTATATATATATATATATATATATATATATATATATATAAATATTCCGTATTTAAGTATAAGTCGCATCAGTCCAAAAATACGTCATGATGGAGAAAAAAAACAACACAAGTCGCATTCATTTAGAACCAAGAACCAAGAGAAAACATTACCGTCTCCAGCCACGAGAGGGCGCTGTATGTCTTCAGTGTAGACTACAGGAGAACTGAGCAGCATAGAGCGCCCTCTCGTGGCTGTAGAGGGTAATGTTTTCTATTGGTTCATTTCTCTTGGTTCATGTCAAATAAATTTTGATAAATAAGTTGCACCTGACTATAAGTCGCAGGACCATCCAAACTATGAAAAAAGTGCGACTTATATTTTTTTATGCGACTTATTTTTTTTTATAAAAAATAAATAAATAATAATAATAATAATTATTATTATTATTATTTATTTTATTTATTAAATAGTCATATTGATATATAACCACAACACTTTTGGCAAAATTGTGCAAACTTGCAAACAATCACGGCATTTTATTTTATTTTTTCACATCAAATCACAAATCACAGTTATTTATATATTGTATTTTCCGGACTATAATTCACACTTTTTTCCATAGTTTGGCTGGTTCTAAATTGTGGCTGGTTCTACACAATTCTAAATTGTGTATACTACATGTTTTTATTTTAGAGTGATTATTATACAATTATTGTTTTATTTATTACTGTAAGTGCTAGTATTACTACTATGAATAATAATAATGATGATGATGATGATGATGATGGTGATTATATTATCATTAATATTTTCATATAGTAATACCGGTATAAAATCACAACATATTTGACCGAACTGTGCATACTTGATTTTTTATTTTACAGTGATTTTACAGTATATTTTAGTTAATACACTACTACTTCTACTATTACAAATAAATTATTATTATTATTATTATTATCATCATTAAAATTTTTATACAGTATTACTGATATAATAATCACAACATTTCTGGCCAAATTGTGCATACACAGGTTTTAATTTTAGAGTAATTTTATTTCATTTAGAACTATTACTACAAATAAAAATCATAATTATTATTGCTAATAATTTTTATACTGTAATACTGACGCATATTCAGTTTATTTATTTTACATTGAGTGCATTATATTAATTATTATTATTATTTATTATTATTATTATTAAGTATAATAATACTCAATTTGTCTCAATTTCTTTACTATCAAACATTAAACCATCACACTTATTTTGGAAAAGCGTAGGATGTCCTCGTCTTTTGTTGTCAAAACTCATTTGGGAAGTTTAGAAGATGGTTGGCACAAGCTGCGTTCCCAAACGTACAACATAAGTGACCCAGATTTAGAGCAGATGCAGAAAAGAGTTTGTGCGGAGCAGCATTTACTGGAAACAGAGGATAAGAAGAATCCTGATCACCTGAGACTCTAGTGTGGCGAATCCAGTCCTGAGATCCTGAAGAGCATCTTTCCACCTCTGCTGCTGACGCAAGAGATCCACTCCCATCAGACTCACCACCTACGAAACACACACACACACACACACAACGGCTCTTCCATGCTAAGCTGAATTCATGTTTCTATCAGGAGGAAGGCCTGAGGAAGAGGAGAGAGGAAGATCACCTTGTCTGTGAAGTCGGTGTGCCACTTCCTGAGTTTGCGGTTCTCTGTGGAGAGTCTCTCCGCGGCGCTCTGCAGTTTACTGATGTACTTCTCCAGCTCTTTAGGATTCTCCCACGTGATCTGGAGTTTCCCGCCTTCGTCACGGGATTGAGAGCGCGGATTCTGCTGCAAAACACATGTCATACAACAAACAGATGAGGTTTTTTATTGCTAAAATATTTCACAATATTTTACTGTTTTCTGTTCAAATAAATGCAAAAGTGACTTTTACAAAAAAACACATTCAAAAGTACTCGACCCCAACATTTTTGAAAGGAATGCATCTCTGTCAAATCCAGTTTCCCAGCAGTAGAAACATAAGAGTTACCTTGATGACCTGTTCAAAGGCCAGAGCACAGCCGAGCATCATGGGTCGTTGAGAAGGGATCATCTGCTGATCGATGGTGTTGTAGAAATGAGCCACCTGTTAAACACACACACATAAACACTTTAATACAGTGCAATATTTGATGAGGGAAGCTTTTTTAAACTACAAACCACGTCATGCTTTAAACAAAAAGGTAGCTAGCTGCAATAGTGATCAACTTTAATCACAATCAGATTGTATAACTGAGTTTTGACATCAGTGATTGAAAGATAGAACAGAATACTGCTTAGAAATGTCACTATACTAAAAGAAGTAGTTTGGTTAGTAGTCACACTGCTAGTTAAGTTAGTTACTCGTGTGTGTGTGTGCGCTCACACACCTGTTTGAGGATGATGGCCTGTCTGTAGAACTTGTCGGCGGTGTTTGCCGCCTGCTGGATCTTAGCAGGGATGCTGAAGCCCAGAGCGGACAGCTGCCGAACCTCTCGGAGTAAACTCACCAGCCGGTCCGAGTACTGGATCTTCAGTTTACCGTCCATGTGATCCAACTCCATGACACGATTACTGGCCTGCAGACTACACACACACACACACACACACACACACACAGGATGGATCTCACTCCACAAATCTGACACAAGGCTCACTGAGTGAAAGCTTAAAGATGAAACTTTGACCAAGCGGGTGAATGTTTGGGGGGAAATAATAAAGTTGTGTTTTTGTGACATTTATTGTATTTCCCAGCATGTAAGTTTATCATCTGAAACCTACAATAAACGTCAAGCATGCAAAACACACATTCGGATTAGTTTAGGTTTGCCGTTTATGATAAATGTTTAATTATAATAAATGCTATTTACTGTATTTTTCATTATTGTTTTGCTCTGAATCCGAGTTGTTTCATTTAGCATTGACATGTGATATAGTTTTTGTTAATATTTGATTTTATTTTTATATGTTCTGTTTTTACTTTAATTTTAGTTATATTTTTTGTCATTTTCAATAGTTTTTTTTTTATGTCTGTATACAGTATGTTTGTATTTATTAGTGTATTTGTTTTTTTATTTAAATGAAAATGAGAAATGCCTTGCCCACAAAGGTTTTTTTGTTTTAGTTAATTTTTATTTTATTTCAAGTAATGAAAAGTTTTAGTTAGTTAACAAAAGTAACCCAGTTCTGAATACCATTAGAATTTTTTGCAGTGTTAAGGTAAAATACATATTTATAGTGTTTATAATGTTTGTAAACGTTTCGTTTCTAAATGTAATAATAAAACATGACTTACTCAATGATATCTGGGGGTTTTTCTCACAACAATGCAGGTGTGGCATATTCAATGGGGAATTTTCTTTGTTTAGAGCAATGTTAGTCTATGGGATGACCTTAAAAGTATGTCTGCATGTCTGGTGTGTTGGTGTGTGTGTGTGTTTGTGTGTGTGTGTGTGTTAACCTGATTCCAGATCTGGGGTCAGACAGTCCTGACAGCAGCTCTCTGCTCCAGTCTTCAAACTGCTCCTGCTCGTACAATCTCATCTGCTCCTGAAGCTCATCACAGAAACGGAGCAGCGGCCGAAACCCAGACAGATCGGAGAGCAACGCGTCTGCCATCTTCAGAGAGTCCTCCACCTGCACACACACACACACACACACACACTTCAGCTGCTGTAACTCCTGAGCCTCCTTCAATGCTCTATTAAATGGTTGATTGAAAGGCTTCTGGGTTGATGAAGATGGTCTGTGTGTCCACACCTTAAGCAGCAGCTGTCTGACCCACACAATATTGTTGATGACCTCTGGAAGGTTTCGTCCCGCTAGAGGACCGGTTTTCTCTCCTGGAGCCCCGTGACAGCGGTTCTCAAAATCCACCCGCAGTCCTGCACAACAACAGCGAAAGATAGCATTAATCATTCAAATCAACTACAACTATAATCACTTTCCTTTATTAAAAGCTGCTTATGAGTATTTAATTGATATAGATTTTGAGTGAAATACTTTCTTCAGTCTTTGTTTCTATTTCACCTTGTGAACTTATTTTGTGAAAACTGTATATTCTACTAATGTATTTATCTTGTGAAAAGTGCTATACAAAAATGTTTTAGTATTATTATTATAAAATGTAATATAATGTACTGTACTGCTCAGTGTGTGTGATCTGACCCTTGTTGTAGTCCAGCAGTCGTGTCAGAAGCGTCTCTCTCTCGGGCTGCAGTTCTTTGCTGATTGTGGGTCGTTTGATCAGTTCTCTGTGTTTCTGAAACACCTGCAGCAGCTGGAACGAAGACAAGACAGCAATAGTGTACAGCTGTGCGCTCCTCTGTATGTCTGAGAGTTCATTAGAAATCAAACATCAAGACAATCTGATGCACACAGCACCTCAAAACTCAGAGCATTAGGTTTCTTCCTGTCTAAGTGGCTAGAATAAGCTGGACAAAAAGCCAAACCTCTGGATACACAAGACTAGTGTGAGTGTGTGTACCTGCTGTGGACTGTCCTGTGCATCTATTATGAAGGTCTTGAGCTTTCCAGCTGCTTCCTGTTCTGCTGGAGCGATGAGTCGATCAAACTGAGACACTGCAGCTCTCCATAAGGGCTGAACACACACACACACACACAGTGATGTGCTGAGTGATATATCAAATATTCAGCATGACGGTGAAGATCTTGTGCATTGGTGTACCTCAGTATAAGGGTTGTAGTGTATTGGGTTGAGCCCTGTGAAAGGCTGATACACACGTGCGGGTGAAACCTGCAGCTTCCCTCCGGATAATAAACGCTGCAGTTTCTCACTCACAGATCGCACCTGCAGCACCTGAAACACACACACACACATGTCATGAGGTAATGCACCAGACTATACTGTCTGAGATGATTGACAGGTGTCAGTCTGACCTCCTCCAATCGCTGAGCGAGGCTCTGCAGCCCCTGGGGGCGGTGCTTCTCTCCGCTCCACGGATGAGGCGAGTAGCGTTTCCACACCTGACCAGTCAGGTGTTCACAGACCGCCACCCACTGCTCACAGGCAGCCACGCCCCCTTTAAGCCCCTCCCTGACTGTGAAATATGGATCATCCCACAAGTGCAGGGAGCTCAGCTTCCTTTGTACAAACCTGCCGAGAGCTCCGCCTGTAAACGCAAATACATCAGGAACATCATTAGTGTTTTATCAGATATATTTAGGGCCCTATGATTTCCGTGATGCAGAAAACGCAGACGGAATCCAGTCATAAAAACGGAATTTACAGTTTAACGCGGAATGTCAAATTTGTGAAATTTTTAATGAATTAATCAAAAGTAGGTAATTGCAATATTTTTATTATTATTTTTTAAGGAATAATCACACAACATTTCTTCCATGTTTTATTTTTAATAGTAAATCCCCTTTGTTTACCAAAAAATAAAATTAGCTTAATTTTCGATAAATTAAATTAATGTTTCATGCCTTCACTTGATAACCATAAAAATGTAAATACACAACAGAATTTCCGAGGGGAAAAACTCATTTCATAAGGCTATTTTAAGAAAAATTTTAACAAATTAAGTTGTTTTTATGCATTTAAATAATTAGACATGCTAAAACACAGAATTAGGTAACAATAAAAGATATGGGGAAGAAAAAATAAAACATTTCATAAGGCCTTAAACATGTCATTTTTTGTTAAACTTTTAAGAAATTGATCTGAAAATGTATTGTAAAGTAAAGTAAAGTTGTAAAGTGTTATGATTTTAATTAATTAGACATGCTTTTTTGATTAATACAATCTAATATAACCATTAAAAAGGAGTTAAAACTGAAAAAAATGGAATCTAGAAAAATGTTAACGGAAAAAACGGAATTTGGAAAAAAAATAAACGGATTTCATAGGGCCCTAAATATCACTGAGGCAAGCATCATTATCACTTAGCATCCATGTCTGATCTGTGCACCTATGACATCCATGAGTCGGACCATGCGTGTCTCGGGGTAGGGGGCGTGCTCATTCTGTTTCCACACGTCATCTACTGTCTCACGGGTGCTCTCAATCAGGTCCAGTACCTCCACCAGACTGAAACTGTCCAGATTGCTGTAGTCCTGAAACAAACACACCATGCACAGTTAAATGTTTTCTCATAAAACAAGTGAAAACATTGAGGTAAACAACTGTGTTGTTATTATCAACTAAAACTCAAAACTATTTAAAATGAATGGAAATAACTGAAATCAAATCAAATAGAAATAGAAATATAAGATGAAAACAAACAAAAAAATTACATTAGATCTAGAAATTTTGCATTGGCATCTAATTGAAACAATAAGAAGTTGAAGCACTTAAATTAATAAAATTATAATTTAGAAATACTGAAGTGTTTAAAATGACAAATGCACATATCATAGTTGCTCAAAAACCTAAATAAATTATAAATGTTATTTTGGCAACTAAATGAAATAAAATGAGTTTAAGTTAAAATGTTATAAGTACTAAAACTGAAATAAATCTAAATTAAGATAAATAGAAATATTTAAAAACGAATAAATCACATAAAAAAGTACCTTAAAACATTAAATTGAAGTATTCTAGACTAAAACTGAAATTAAAATAAATTAAAACTAAATAGTAAAAATTACAAAAAAACATAACTTAATTACTTAAACTAAAATTAAAATATTAACTTTGTAACTAACTGAGATTAAATAAATTTAAGCTGAAGTACTAAAACCACTAAAAATGAAGTAAATATAAATGTAAGCTCAATAGGAATATAAAAAATGACAAGTGCACATAACAAAATTACTAATTTAATTTAAAATAAAAATTAAATGTAAACTTGCCAACTAACTGAAATGAAAAGTTGAAGTACTAAAATTAAATTGAAAAACTTAATAGAAAAAAACACATAACTTAATTAAAACTATTATAGAAAACTATTATAGAACTATTATATGCTCCGGGTGTGTGCTCACAGTGTGTGTGTGTGTGTGTTCACTGCTCTGTGTGTGTGCATTTCGGATGGGTTAAATGCAGAGCACAAATTCTGAGTATGGGTCACCATACTTGGCTGAATGTCACTTTCACTTTCACTTATAGTATATAAACAATACTAAAATAACACTAGTTCATGCAAACATACTAACACATGGAGTAACTCTGAACGACACAATCACAGTGTGCATGTGCTGTATGCACCTTCTCAATGGTGGTGAAGAGTTCAGAGAAGTGTGCCGCTCTGTCTCGGTCTCTGCTATGCTGTCCAGAGCGACTGACATCAGCCCAGAAGCCGAACTCATCCAGAGGGGTCATGATACCTGCACACACACACACACACCAGTATGTGGAGTATAAATGCATAGAAGTAAAAGCTGGGAAATGCACACGTTTGAATGAGAACTCACTCGACACATCCGTCTCTGAATGACTCCGTTCCCCAGAATCCTTTGGGTGTGAGTGTCTGAGCACAGAGCCCAGCCCGACCTCAAGATCCGTGAGCAGAGACTGAAGCTTTGAGTCGAACGACTGACTCCATTTATCATCCTGCAGAAAACACACACACACACCACACGCATTACAAACCCAGCAGTGAATTCACAACCATGTGAGACGTGTCCGGTGTGTTTGCGGCTGACCTGCAGCAGAACGGGGCCGTAGACCTGTTTCAGAGCCTGGTACAGGGTGCTGATGGGAGACTCCAGCATGGAGGACACCAGGACGGATCGGTGCAGGTTCTCCTCGCTCACCACACACGGACGAGGCTTGAAGAACAGCAGAACCCTGCCGTCGCCGTCCATGTTCTCCAGCTACACAGAGACAACATGAGCCATAATTCAAAGTGTTTGAAGCTGAGTGATTAACAGAACATCTGCGATTTAATCAACATTACTGCAATATAAAATTATGCTAATTATCATGAATACTGTAGTGATTTTAATGCACTTTTTATTTGACCATTAAGTTTCCTGAAGTTTGTAACAAACACGCTAGATTTAAATGAAGCTCTGAATAAGTTTTTGATTTAAATTAATCTTTTGATTTATGCCAGTTAATCAGTTCAAAGTGAAAGTTAAATAAAGAGTCATTGCATCCTCACATAAAAGTGCTCACTGAAGCGTGCATTAAAAATAGTTTTAATTTATGCATTATTTTTTCATTGATTAAAAAAAATTATAAATGCAATTTCTATGTAATAAAATTACCATGTAATTAAAAATATATATATGTAGATACATACTGCTAATATGTAAATATTGTTATTAATTTTTATACTTGTGCATATATCTAATTGCATGAAAATCATTCTTTCTTGTGTGAAAGAATCATGCTTTGATGTTGGGTTGTGCCGATTGCAAGATGATTATTTTTAATTAATATTATCATCATTGGGTTAGTAATACTATCATTTCTCATCATAAACAACAAAGTGCAGATGTTCTTGCTATAAGAGATTTAACCATCATACAGTGTAGATAGATCAAATACAAAACTAAAATAAAAATAAGGGAAAGCTTAATAAAAATAATTTTAAAAAAGTCATAAAAATGCCAAGAGCGCATAAAAAATTACTAAAACTTAAACTAAAATGTAAATAATATATATATATATTTTACAATATCAAATATTATATTATATATATATATAAAATAAAATATATAAAAATTAAAACTAATTCAGAATATTATTAAATACCATAAAAGTACATAAAAATAACACTGTTTCGTTGACATTGTCAAATGGAGTATTTATGAAAGAAACAAACAAAAGCAAAATGCATCAAAAAACTTTGCCATCAATTCATTCAGCAGACACTTTTTAAAAACTATTTATAATTTATTGTGTGGCTTATTTCTATATCACAGCTGTATGTGGCTCTCAGGACCTTGTTGGAGAAGCGCAGCTCGTCTGTGTCTCTGCTGACGGTGAGCAGGAACTCATTGCTATCATCTAAGAAGTTATCGAGAGGACGGCAGCTGGACAGAGACGCTTGTGTGTCCAGACTGAAGTAGTTTCCCGCCGTGGTCAGGAGGAAGAGTTTACGAGGGTCATCTGTCCCGGGCATCTTTCACCTGGTTAAATATCACACACATCAGCTGCAGAAATCACAACCGAAGAAAAACAAGAGATACAGAAATCATACAGTCAGCCTCCATTATTTTCTCCAAATAACAATTATAAATCAACATAAAACTGATGTTTATGATTGCATTGAAACAGATCAAATACATAAATACTTAATAATAATAATAAA
Organism: Carassius auratus; assembly: GCF_003368295.1. Classification (NCBI taxonomy): domain Eukaryota; kingdom Metazoa; phylum Chordata; class Actinopteri; order Cypriniformes; family Cyprinidae; genus Carassius; species Carassius auratus. The sequence goes on along the minus strand of NW_020525156.1, from coordinate 26,035 downwards.
TACTTTTGTCTGACAGACTGAGATATTTTAGGCCTAATATCAAATCCATTTTTTAAATCCAAATGTTTAATTTGGATTTAATTTATTTTGTAATTTAACATAAAATCATTGTCACAATGTAAAAGCTCACTGGGTCTTAAAAACTCAGCAACACTATTCTTACGTTTAATTTCTAGTTTTCAGGTTTATTCGTTGAAAAGGTCCAGTTAAGTGATTTGTTTATTGCATTTAAAGCCATTTTTATCTGATTTGTTTTTGTTTTTTTTAAGACGATACATGACATCTGTACTAAAGATTACTAACGTTACAGTTTAACACACAACTTCTTGTAGTCACACAAACATGCACACTGCACAAATACAAAACATAACGAATTAAGTGCATAATGAGGACAATAAATAAAGAGAAAACATCGTCTTACGGTGAGTTTGATCAGTTGTGCTGAAGGATTAGCGCGCTAGCGGCTAAGCTAACCCGACATCTCTTCGTCTCACATGAAGGGACTTTACTCCTGCAGAATCAAATAAGCGCTTCTGTTAACTTACACGGAGCGCAGTCGGTTGTGAAGAAACGCTTTAAAACGCTTCGTCGATATCAGATCCGTATCATCTGTCGGTGGATCTGCAGCCTCCGCTTGAGGGAATGTTGTGGCGCACTGGCGGTGAAGCTGGAGCGGTTGCTAAGCAACCACGGCCACGTCGTGACGTATGCGGGGTCGTGAATACCACACGCGTACGAATGTAAAAGAACGTAGATTCAATACATTTACACTCCATTGAGATTTAATCATTTAACAGATGAGATAGACAAAAGAGCCAAAACATGTAAGTGCTGTGACAAATAATAATCTATCTATCTATCTATCTATCTATCATTAATTCATTCGTCTATCTATCGTTCATTCATTCATCTATCTATTTATCCAGGGGCGGATCTAGAAAAATATTGATGGGGTGGCGAGAAGGGGGCAGGAATTTTTGAGGGGTGGCAACATATGGCAGACGTTTATGTACTGAATTTAGTCACAGATATCACAGTTTGATGATAAATATATGTGCACGCTAAAAAAGGGCACAGGCTATCTCATGCAATCAATGTCTTGCATTTGAAACAGTTCATATAAGGAATAAGTGACCATACCCCATAAGCACCACACACTCACTAATGCATACAGTATGCATCTACATGTAATTAAGAGCATTATAAAAGGTTAAGTGTTATCAATATGTCAATTTATTATAAGAAACACAAGACTTTAATAGCCAATGGGAGGCCACCGACAGACCAGGATCTTGTCTTCATAACAACAATATCTATACTTCATGTTGAGCATAAATATAAAGCCTACTGATAAAGGACACCGTCAACAGTATTAAAGCCAAAATAGACTATGTTTGACACGTGCAATATTTGAAAATCGAAAATTATTAATTTATTTTTTAAATTACAATTATGTCTGAATATATGTCAGAGTTCGTAGCGGGTTCGCGAATCATTTGAGTCAGTTCGGGAGTTCAAAGAGGGTTCGCGAATCATTTGAGTCAGTTTGGGGATCGCGATTCATTTGAATCAGTTCGGGAGTTCGTAGCGGGATCGCGAATATTTGAGTCAGTTATAGGGATCGCAAATCATTTGAGTCAGTTTGGGGATCGCAAATCATTTGAATGAGTTCGGCAGTTCGGAGCGGCTTCGCGGATCATTTGAATCAATTCGAGAGTTCGGAGCGGGTTCGCGAATCATTTGAGTCAGTTCTGGAGTTCAAAGCGGGTTCGCGAATCATTTGAGTCAGTTTGGGGATCGCAAATCATTTGAATCAGTTCGGGAGTTCGTAGCGGGTTCGCGAATCATTTGAGTCAGTTCGTGAGTTCGGAGCGGCTTCGCGGATCATTTGAGTCAGTTCTGGAGTTCAAAGCGGGTTCGCGAATCATTTGAGTCAGTTTGGGGATCGCAAATCATTTGAATCAGTTCGGGAGTTCGTAGCGGGTTCGCGAATCATTTGAGTCAGTTCGTGAGTTCAGAGCGGAATCGCTAATCATTTGAATCAGTTCGGTAGCTCGTAGCGGGTTCGCGAATCATTTGAGTCAGTTCTGGAGTTCAAAGCGAGTTCGCGAATCATTTGAGTCAGTTTGGGTATCGCAAATCATTTGAATCAGTTCGGGAGTTCGGAGCGGGTTCGCGAATCATTTGAGTCAGTTCGGGAGTTCGTAGCGGGTTCGCGAATCATTTGAGTCAGTTCGAGAGTTCAAAGCGGGTTCACGAATCATTTGAGTCAGTTCGGGAGTTCGTAGCGGTTTCGCGAATCATTTGAGTCAGTTCGAGAGTTCAAAGCGGGTTCACGAATCATTTGAGTCAGTTCGGGAGTTCAAAGCGAGTTCGCGAATCATTTGAGTCAGTTTGGGGATCGCAAATCATTTGAATCAGTTCGGGAGTTCGTAGCGGGTTCGCGAATCATTTGAGTCAGTTCGTGAGTTCGGAGCGGCTTCGCGGATCATTTGAGTCAGTTCGTGAGTTCAAAGCGGGTTCGCGAATCATTTGAGTCAGTTTGGGGATCGCAAATCATTTGAATCAGTTCGGTAGCTCGTAGCGGGTTCGCGAATCATTTGAGTCAGTTCTGGAGTTCAAAGCGAGTTCGCGAATCATTTGAGTCAGTTTGGGGATCGCAAATCATTTGAATCAGTTCGAGAGTTCAAAGCGGGTTCACGAATCATTTGAGTCAGTTCGGGAGTTCGTAGCGGGTTCGCGAATCATTTGAGTCAGTTCGTGAGTTCAGAGCGGAATCGCTAATCATTTGAATCAGTTCGGTAGCTCGTAGCGGGTTCGCGAATCATTTGAGTCAGTTCTGGAGTTCAAAGCGAGTTCGCGAATCATTTGAGTCAGTTTGGGGATCGCAAATCATTTGAATCAGTTCGGGAGTTCGGAGCGGGTTCGCGAATCATTTGAGTCAGTTCGGGAGTTCGTAGCGGGTTCGCGAATCATTTGAGTCAGTTCGAGAGTTCAAAGCGGGTTCACGAATCATTTGAGTCAGTTCGGGAGTTCGTAGCGGTTTCGCGAATCATTTGAGTCAGTTCGAGAGTTCAAAGCGGGTTCACGAATCATTTGAGTCAGTTCGGGAGTTCAAAGCGAGTTCGCGAATCATTTGAGTCAGTTTGGGGATCGCAAATCATTTGAATCAGTTCGGGAGTTCGTAGCGGGTTCGCGAATCATTTGAGTCAGTTCGTGAGTTCGGAGCGGAATCGCTAATCATTTGAATCAGTTCGGTAGCTCATAGCGGGTTCGCGAATCATTTGAGTCAGTTCTGGAGTTCAAAGCGAGTTCGCGAATCATTTGAGTCAGTTTGGGGATCGCAAATCATTTGAATCAGTTCGGGAGTTCGGAGCGGGTTCGCAAATCATTTGAGTCAGTTCGGGAGTTCGTAGCGGGTTCGCGAATCATTTGAGTCAGTTCGTGAGTTCGGAGCGGATCATTTGAGTCAGTTCTGGAGTTCAAAGCGGGTTCGCGAATCATTTGAGTCAGTTTGGGGATCGCAAATCATTTGAATCAGTTCGGTAGCTCGTAGCGGGTTCGAAGAGAGAGAGAGAGAGAGAGAGATGGAGGGGAAAGCTGCATTAATGGGCTTATTGTAATATGGGAAAATACCTCAGAGACACACAAACCCAAAGAACAGCTGCAGCACGCTGGAAACTCTGTGTGTGTGTGTGTGTGTGTGTGTGTATTAAGCGCAAGTTATTCCCAGTGTAACAGTCTTATTTGACCTCAGACGAGCCCTCCCTAATAACGCGAGGATGTTGAACAGTGTGTGTGTGTGTGTGTGTGTTTCTGCACAGCTGCAGGGCTCAAAACCTCCAGTCTGAGCGCACAAGAATTAAGACTCCAGGAAAGAGCCTAATGGACATAAACTAAAGCACAATCACCCCACCAGGGAAAACACACACACACACACACACAGTTTCAACACCACACATTCCACGGATCCGGACAAGCGCAGCAGAGGAGTTGGCTGACAGGCCGGGAGTTTTTAACGTGATAGAGAGAGAGAGAGAGAGATGGGGGAAATGTCAGCCGTGTTGAAATGTTACGGTTCCTCCTAATTAATGGCTGCAGGGGTTCTGAACACACTCCAAAACACACACACACACACACACACACACACATTACACAACCACAGCTAAGCGACAGTCAACTAACAACCCCAATCCACTTTATAAATGTGTTCCTATAGAAATAAGACTCACTGCTAATAATGTGTGAACATGCAGATATTAATTATGAAGACAAAAGAGCTTGAGAAAAATACTGTACTGGTATCAGATGAAAAAATTACCATATTTTAATGTACTGAATTATTACCAGTACCGATAACAGTACTTCTAGGAATACACTGGTTCTAATGTGGTATTGGAATTGCCATTGTATCATTGTGTCAAAAGATGGCATTACCACAGTGGTTCCTGGTACTTTTTTTGTTAGAAAACAATGACCTAATATGTTTTTTGTTTTGTTTATGAGTTTATAGTTACAAGGGAAGGTTTATGAATATGTATTCAACTCACCAAAATACACACAAAAAGGTTCATCAGCAAAGATCAAAAATAAAAACTGCAGCCAGACAATGGAAAGTGTTGGACTGAACAGAGACTCATTAAAGGAGCAGCAGGTGGCGCTGTTGCATTTAATGACAGTTTGGAGGGCAATATTCACCATGTACTGATCATATTTATCTGAACCTGAGTGTTTCTTGTTGAGAAAAACTTGTTTTAATTCACTTGTCTTAATTCAACTGGCTATATATATATTAGATAAACAACTTAACAAAACGTATATGAAAATGTTAAATATTTCCTTGCAGCTAAAAGTAATAAGTTTTGAGTAAAAGTTAGTTTAACAGTTAACAGAACCAAACAGATTAAACTACAACACAAACATAATCAAGGTTGTAAATCAGGATTAAATTTGAGATTAAATATCATTAAAGAAAAGTGTCGATTTCAGTTTGTAAAGATAAGAAAATAATGTGTTTATGTGTAGTTGTGATGTGTAGAAGAGTTTGTTTCTTCATCAGGTTTGTAGAAATGCAGCATTGCATCAGTGTCTCATCAATGGATGCTCTGCAGTGAATGGGTGCCGTCAGAATGAGAGTCTAAACATCTGATAAAAACATCACAATAATCCACAAGTAATCCAATCCATCAGTTCACATCTGGAGAAGACAAAAGATGAAACAAATCCAGCATTAAGAAGATTTTTAACTAAAATGATCCATAATAATGCTTCCTCCAGTGAAAAAATGGTTAATGCCAAAACAGCTCTAAACAACTATGAGGTGGAATTTTATTTAAGAGACAACAGGAGATGTACTTTTTAACTGGAGTAAGCATTATTATGAATTATGAACTCATATTTTAGATGGTAGCAATGGTTTAAACGGTCTTAATGCTGGATTTGTTTCATCTTTTGTCTTCTCCAGATGTTAACTGAGTGCTGTAGATTATTGTGATGTTTTTATCAGCTGTTTGGACTCTCATTCTGACGGCACCCATTCACTACAGAGCATCCATTGATGAGACACTGATGCAATGCTACATTTCTCCAAATCTGATGAAGTATCCTGAGGGTGAGCACATTTTTTAGCAAATGTTTATTTTTGAGTGAACTGCTCCTTCAATGTAAATATAATTGATGTCTCTTCATACACAGCAGTCTGTGGTAATGGAAATTAAAAAGTTGTTGTGAATCCAAATGTAAAGAGCAGAGAACAGAGAGCTCTTTGTTAGTCTGTATAGTCTCTCTGGTAATGAGTGTTTACAGCTTGTTTCATATTTCTGTTACAGACTATAAATGCCAACAAAAAACTCTTCATACGTTGGTTTTCCTCTGAGCAGCTCATGTTTTTATACGTTCTCAGCATTTAAACATGTTTGGATCAATCACACGACGTGTGTAAGTGATGGATGCTGGTGTGTGTTTGAGTTAAAGATCAGATCTGACTGAGATCAGAGCTGTGTGTGTTTCACAGAGTCTAATGTTTAAATAAACTCACACACAGGCTGTAATTCAGCGTGTATCATCGCTCTCCTCCCGCTCTGTTACACATCACATTTTTCCCTCTCCCTCCCCGTTCATTAAACACACTGTTGTATGTGTGTTCTTTCACTGTTTACATTAAACAGGACATTCACACCAGACCTGGGAGACACTGGAGGAATTTAACCCTTCACACACACACCTTTACACACATCATTACCCACAAACCTTTGCACACATACATATTGGAAAAAAGTGATGTGTAGCAATGTATGGTGTCCCATACTTGAAATTTGTGCTTTGCATTTAACCCTTCCAAGTGCACACAGAGAGCAGTGAATCGTGAAAACACACACACACACACACACACTGACACACACAGCAGTGGGCAGCTATTTTTGCTTTGGTGCCCTGAGACTCGAAGACTTGAGTAATGATGCTGAAAATTTAGATTTCATCACAGCAATAAATTATATTTTACAAAATGTTCACATGGAAGACAGCTATTTAAAATCGCAATAATATTTCATAATTTTAAAGATTTTAATAAAATAAATGCAGCACTTGTGAGCGAAAGATACTTCTTTTTAAAGCTTTAAAAAGTCTTACAGACCCCTTTGAATGACAGTGTATATTTTGACAAACATTGTTTATAAATATATATATATATATATATATATATATATATAGTTCACAATGGCGACATGAATGTGCATTAAGAAAGTTAAATTGTGATTTTAAGTTGAATCACAACATTATTTAAAAGTTTAATCAAATTTACTTTGAAATAAATATTCACTCAGTAAATTGCTAATAAGTAACAATAATCCAAAAACTCCAATAATCTTAATTTTACTTATTTTTATATATGTTTTAGACTATTTTGTTTCTCCAGATTCTGTCAATCACAATTTAATGAATATTTAATTTAATTTATTTTAATTAATTTCTACTTTTATATATATATTTCTTTATCCAAATTATTGCTGATGAAGGATAACACAATCCTCAGTGACAAAACTACATTTCCCATCATCCTCTGCGGCAGCATAACAATGAAACAATAACATAAATAATCAGTTATTAATCCCCTAACGCACCTCAATTACTGATCAGTTTGTTGTATTAGTGCTAAAAAGTGTCCTGTCTTTGTCTGAAATGCAAAAAGTGACAATTCACATGAAACTGTTTAATAAATCCATTTAATGCAGAAGACTTGAAGTCAGCAACAGCTTGAGAAACACTGAGAAATGTGTATTTGGTGTCATGATTAGCATCTGAGATCAGCAGCTAAAGCTAACAGATGTCCTCTCTCTGGGTTCATCTTTGTGCATGTGTGACCGTCTTTAAATGTGTGGGTATTAATAGACGTGCTTAAGACTCAACCTTTCCCTTGAGATGGTTAACTTGAGACGCCGCCGAGCATAACTGAGACGTTTATCTCAACCTGGTCTCCATATCTGAAGTGCAGCGCTTTAACTTTGAGACATACACATACTGAGCTAGTAACAGCATTAGCGTTAGCTTTGAAGCCTCTGCCAGGGACGCATGGCACACGATCCAGAGGAAAAGTGAACGTAAAGACGAGTCTGTATCCGGGAACACACACAGATCTGTGTAACTTGAGAAACCTGGACACTATTAATGACACACTTCTTTAGATCTGGCCTGGTTTTATCTCTTTTAGAGATCTGGACGCCTCAGATACGTTGCATGTTAAAGATTTTCCAGGAAAAATATAACTCAAGACACAAAGCAATCAGTTCTTGGGGTGTAGAATTTGCGAGATTAAAGAGAAGATTACATGAGAAAAAAGGAGAAATATAGCAGGAGACTGAATATATATATATATATATACACACACTCCATTTCTGTACTATATTGTATTTTATATTGCAAATATATTTATATAAAATATATATTTTAATATATTTAATACTAATAAATTTTAAATTACTCGATACTTTTTAAATTAATGCTTTTAAATTATATATACGTATATAAACAATACAAAAAAATACAAATAATTTTGTATGATAATTATAATAAATACAATCATTTTATTAATGTAAAATCATTTTCAAAATTCAAAAAGAAAATCTGATTTGTTAGGTTTTTATTATAAATACAGTATGTAATAATAAATAAAATAAAATTTTAATATAAATATATTTTAATATAAATAAAATTTATATAATTATATATATATATATATTAATTTTATTTTATTTATATTAAAATATATTTATATTAAAATTTTATTTTATTTATATATATATATATATATATATATATATATATACACTACAAAATAGTTTTTATGATAATTAAAATTATTGTATTTCATAATTATTATTATGATAATAATTCTATGATAATTAGATATGACAATAAAACACAAAATGCATGTAATGAGATATTCGAAATATCAGATTTGTGATTTTTCTATCCTATGGAAGACCTAATACTATAAACACTCAAAGGTCTAAACTAATTTATTATTCACATTTTATAATAAAATTAGTAATACAGTTATTTATTAAACACAGAATGTCTTCTGTAAAATATTTTGTCTATTATCCAACAGCCCACATAGCCTTGGTGATGTCAGCGAAAAAAGGAAAGTTGCTTCAGAGGTGGAACAAGTTTTTATGTTTTGCAGAAAGACCAGGAATAGGTATTAAGAGTAAATCAACTTTAATTTCACATTGTCTTTAAGCAAAGGAAACAGAGCAAACCCACCAGACCATGTCACCCTGAACCACAGGATCATTTGTGGGTCTGGACTGGAGCGTCTGGCTCTCCAGAATCTGGCCTCAGTGTTTTATTTTGTTATTTTGGGTCGTGTGTTTCCCCTAAGAGAAACCTAAACCTTCCCATCATGTCTGTTTGCGCTCTCATTGCCCTGGTAACATGCTAACAGCTCCCGCGGCTTCACTTTACCCCTCCGCGGGGCACAGAGGGGGTACTTCTCCGTCAGCATGAGTCACCTGCACCAGCAGAACACGACATGCCAAAACATTCAAGTAGTAACGGATAGAGTTTACAACACAAAGATAAACTGAGGTCATTTCTGTCGCATAAGAAACAAAATCATGCTTTGGCAAATCATAAAAATGATATAAGAAGTCATAATGAAGATATATTTATGACCACAATTTATGACTTTGTCTTGATTATGGCTTATCTCATTATTATGAATTATCTCATAATTTGAATTTTTTTTTGGCATAATTATTACATCTATTCTCATAATTATAATAATTATATAAGAAACAAAATCATGCCTTAGAAAATCATAATAAGAGCATAAAACGTCATAATGATGGCATTAAATCTAAATTATGAGATACTGAGTCAAAAGTCAAAGTTGTAATATAGTTGTAATATAAATAATTATATAAAACGTTGAAATTGTCACACAAAAGTTGAAAGTAAGAAAAGTAAGAATTATGACTTATCTCATAAATTTGGCTTTTTATTATCTCATTGTTATCATTTTTTAAATTATGACTTTTTATGTCATAATTATGACTTTTTAAGTCACAATTTCAACTTTCTGGTATAACCTTGACTTTGTCTTGATTATGATAATTTTACTTTTTATCTTACATTTTCAACAACTTTTATGTCATAATTATTACATCTATTCTCATAATTATGATAATTATATAAGAAACAAAATCATGCCTTAGAAAATCATAATTAGAGCATAAAACGTCATAATGATGGCATGAAATCTAAATTATGAGATACTGAGTCAAATGTCAAAGTTGTAATATAGTTGTAATATAAATAATTATATAAAACGTTGAAATTGTCACACAAAAGTTGAAATTATGAGATAAATAGTCATAATTATGACTTGTTATCTCATAAATTTGGCTTTTTATTGTCTCATTGTTATAATTTTTTTAATTATGACTTTTAAAGTCACAATTTCAACTTTCTGGTATAACCTTGACAGTCGTGATTATGTTTTATCTCTTTATTACGAGTTATCTCATAATTAGGATTTCTTTTTGGCATGATTTTACTTTTTATCTTACATTTTCAACAACTTTTTATGTCATAATTATTACATCTATTCTCATAATTATAATAATTATATAAGAAACTAAATGCTTTAGTAAATCATAATTACATAAAACATCATAATGATGGCATACAATCTAAATTATTTGACAATAAGTCATAATCAAGTCAAAGTTTTAATACAGTTGTAATATAAATAATTATATAAAACAATGAAATTGCCACACAAAAGCTGAAATTATGAGATAAAAAGTCATAGTTATGGCCTATACTGATGTCATAATTATGACATATTTCATAAATTTGGCTTTTTCTTATCTCATTGTTATACATGTTTGTCAAAATTATGACTTTTTATCTCATAATTATGACTTTTTAAGTCACAATTTCAACTTTCTGGTATAACCTTGACAGTCGTGATTATGTTTTATCTCATTATTACGAGTTATCTCATAATTTGGATTTTGTTTTGGCATAATTTTACTTTTTATCTTACATTTTCAACAACTTTTTATGGCATAATTATTACATCTATTCTCATAATTATAATAATTATATAAGAAACTAAATGCTTTAGTAAATTATAATTACATAAACATCATAATGATGGCATACAATCTAAATTATGAGACAATAAGTCATAATCAAGTCAAAGACGTAATATAGTTGTAATATAAATAATTATATAAAACGTTGAAATTGTCACACAAAAGTTGAAATTATGAGATAAAAAGTAATAATTATGTCATGATTATGATTTGTTATCTCATAGTTTTTTATAATTTAAACATCTTTCCTCATATTTATTACATTGTTAATTTCAACTTCATATATACATATACACATAAAATGTATAAATTGTATAACTTAGTTTTGAAAACTTAGTTTTCTGGCAACACACATGATTCTTCTGAACTCTTGGACTGTTAAAGTCATTCTGGAACAGAGGAACAGAAACAAATGGATAGAAGGACAGAAAAAAAGAGTCACCTGGGGACAATAAACTCTCCAGGTTTCAGGACATTAAAATGTTTTTCCCTACAGGAAGCACAAACTGGTTTGTGTGAGACGTTACACACACTCAAAGTATTTTACATTTGAAGTCGAGTAATCTCTCCGGAGCGATGTTGAAGATCCTCCAGACTAAACGAGGAGAACGAAGGCCGCCCTTCCCCTCTGGTGCAGGACTCTTGGCCGTCTGCGAGTGTTAATATTTCATGTGTTTGTACTGGTCCAATACTTTCCGTCCAGCTTTACCATGTTTGTTTATGGGTGTATTGTTCATGTACAGTTTCTCACCCTCGTCTCGTTCCAAACCCGCATGACTGTCTTTTTCTGTGGAAAACAAAAAGACAAAAGGCTGCTGTCAGCTTGTCAAGTATTAAAAGCGGAAGGAGACTAGAGCTGCATAAGAAAAGAAAAAAGCTCCATAAAAGTACTATTAAATTAGCGCATAATACTTCACATTATAAATAAGTTGCGCTGGGTCAGAATTGCATGTAAAAAAAATTGTGTATATACATATGTCAAACTTTTCAGAAAAAAAGTTATGGGATAAAAAGCCATAGTTATGATATAGCTAATTAAAATGATGTTTTATGACAGTCATAATTCTGGAGGAAAAAAGTAAAAAAAAAAATATATATATATTATTACATAATTTTGACAAATGTTACAATTTAATGTAATAAATAATATGTGTTTGTGTCTGTGTATATATATATATATATATATATATATATATATATATATATATATATATAATAAAACTATATTAAATTATAGAATTTTAAAAAATATATATTATATATTATAAAATTTTTCTATATTATACTTAATATCATTTTAAAATTTTTATTAAATTAAATTATTTAAAAAAATTATCAGTAATAATAATTTTTTTTTAAATTAAATTAAATTAAAAATATTCAATAATAATGTAAAATGCCAGTAAATATAAATAAACATTTACAAACACTACAAACAACATTTACTATATATATATATACTATATATATACGCTAAGCCTAAATGAATGTATTTCAAGCAAAACTCTACTACTGTTGTGTGATTCAGCTTGCACATTTTTTTATGTTTCATGTTAATTTAGTAACATTAAATAAGTCACTTTGGAATATGAGTTGCAGCAAGTTTCAGATAATAGAAAAATGTAACTTATATTCTGGAAAATGCATCTAATTTTGTGTTCCATATCAGTCCACAGTAAGGGCGAGTTATTCTTTCAGTCTGGGACACAGTCAGAATAATAAAGAACGGATTTCAGGAAATGATAGTGATGGATTCTGTTTGCTTTTCACACTTGGAATAAAATATGAAATCGGAATGCTGCGTGGACCCGGAATGGGAATATCTCTCTCTCTCTCTCTCTCTCTCTCTCTCTCTCTCTCTCTCTCTCGCTCTCTCTCTCTCTCTCTGTGTGTGTGTGTGTGTGTGTGTGTGTGTTCAGTATTTCTGGGAATCTGGCAGAGGAGAGAATTCTGTGTGTCTCCTCTGAGAGATATTCTGAGCAATTTTTCACACAAAGACACACACACACAGACACACACACACATGCACACAATGTAAAGTGTGTAGTACTGTACGCATATTTGAAAGAGACTTTTGTTAACGTTTTTTAATGTAGAGCTTTATACAGTAAATCTGACTTGCATTTGAGTTTGTTAATTTGACATTCTGTAGCTCATGATGCGCGTCATGACAGAAATAAGATGTGTTTATGAATATTTATGCACTTGTCTCTAAACTTTAATGTTAAAAAACCATCTCTAGAAACTCAAACATAAGAGATGTTTCATTTGTGTCACATGTTTTGCTCACTACATCATTCCTGGACTTCCATTTGTGTTTTCAGCACTGCACTGTTATTCTAGCAAGTGGAAAACTGTTTTCTGACAGGTAAAATAATAACACACCTCATGTTTTTCTTTCTCCTTCTCTACGAGAGTAAATGAGATGTTGACGAGTCGGTGAAAGAGAGAGAGAGAGAGAGAGTGTGTGTGTGTGTGAGAGAGAGAGAGAGAGAGAGAGAGACGTTGTGCTTTCTATTCTATTATGCATGGGCAGAATACACAGCAAATGGTCTGTTTTTATTACATTAAACTGTATTATCTTGCATTTAAATATGGTTTTTAGTATCGAACAAATTATATTAGAATTATCTTTTCCTTGGTGAAGCATGTGTGTGATGCTGCCTTACATTTGGACAAAATAAAGGATCATAGAAGGCAATATAATTATGCCGCCTACCTTTTGAAACAGCCTTCGCATCTGATGATGTAAATGCTGTGTAGTGAGACAATTAAAACCTGTTAGACATCTTCAGTGCAAAGTGTCTCTTCTTTTATAACCGAACAGTTTCCGTAGAACATTTCACCAGGCCATTAAACTTGATTTTATGTCTTTCTGCACACATGCATGTAGTCAGTTATTGAGTGAATATCAGGAAATGTACAAAGAAATTAAGCATATATTAGAACCACAATGTTTTGCATTCTGATGTCTTCATATTTAAAAAATTATGGTTCTATTTAAATTGATAATTACATTTGTAATTTCTCATTTATTTCTAAATAGGTTCATGCATGTAACCTTCTTTTTTGTGCATGTGAAATTGTATGTGATTTTATGTTTACTAATGTGTTTTTATGCATGGCAAATGTTTGTGTGTGTGTGTGTGTGTGTGTGTGTGTGTGTGTAAGTAGCTACAGAAATCTGACTCCCTGCAACTCATCTGAAGGAGAGATGCAATAGGATTAATGTCTCTGAAGCAAAGCCAAACTAAACAGCTGCAGATGCACACACACACACACACACACTATTTCTCAAGCATGTGTTAATTCATCCATGCAGTGACAGCACAGACTCAACCCCTCATTAACATCTCCACAAACCTCTGAATTTAAGGTTTTTAAATATTTTATTTAATTAAAAAAAGTTTTATGTAGTTTAGGTCTAGTTTCGGTCTTGTTTTAGTTAACTATGATAACCTTATTAATCACTGACCAACATCAGCTGATTCATCTCATACACTCACAAATATTTACCATAGTAATCAAATATTTACCATGTTTTATTGGTGGCTGAAATGATAATTCACTTCAGAAAAATGCAAGTTTTTCTGTAAAGGTAGTATTTGAAGTACCTTGGAGCACCATGTAAATACCACACTTTATGAATACGGAAATGATAAAGTGCCATGGTAAATCTGAAAATGCTTTGGTTTCACCATCTGATAACATTACTGGTGCCAGCAGAATAGAATACCTACAGTTGTTACTACAGTAAAATCTCCTCTGTGATCTATTTTCTAGTTTTTCTTTTTCCCATTAATTGAGTCAGAATAACTGTAGTAGTTGTGGTATTTGCTCTGTGTGTTGGTTTGTGACTGCTCTCGACTGCATCCATCATCCAGGCATCTCTTATCATTCAGTCGGGTTTGAGGAGATCAAAGGAAGCAGTCGAGGTCTTTAAAGCCTCTCTGGTTTCAGAGCTCTTCCATTCACTCGCCTCCTCCCTCCGCAGTGCATTGTTTTAAACCTGATGATGATGAAGACGATGATGAAGATGATATCAGCAGCATGGCGTTAGCTTCTACTCTTTCTTTCTCAGTAACTCTCTCTCAGTGTCTAGTTTCACTTGAGTGTTGTGTTAAGTATTGTTGAGTCAGATAAGATCTTGAGGCTGGTGGTTCGTGAGCGTGTGTGTGTGTGTGTGTGTGTGAGCGGTTCAGTAACTGAAGTGTGTAATTTAGTTTTCTCCTTTCTGTAGGAAAGTTTCAGTCAGTAGAGTTGAGTCAGTGCACACTTTTAATTTTAAGTACACACTTTACGAACACTAAAAAGTATATTACAGTCACATTTCACAGACTACTGAGTGTAGTCACTTTTAAACAAGTGTCAATCTTCAATTAGACACATTTCAAGTAAATGAAGTCTCAGACGATTAAACTTCACAACCTTGCTGAAAATTAAAGTCAAAGTTAACTTCAATTTTCTGTTTTTATCTCACAATTATGAGTTCATGTCTCGTATTTGAGAAGAAAAGGCAGAATTTTTACAGATATAAACTAAATAATGAGGGGAAAAAATAGTTTTGAGATATAAACTCAGAATTGCAATAAATAAAGCTCAATGAAAATTAAACTTCAAACTCATGCACTCATGCATATTCAGACTAGTCTTTGACCAACATTTTAACTTGACTACCATTTTAAAAGTTTGGGTCTGTAATAACTTATCAAATAAATTTATACTTTCATACATCAAGGACACATTTACATGATCCAAAGTGACAGGAAAGACATTTATAAAGTTACATTAAAATTATATTTCAAATAAATGCCCTTCTTTTGAACTTTGTTCATCTGTGAATCCTGAAAAATAAAATGCATCACAGTTTCCACAAAAATATTGTGCAGCACAACTGTGTTCAACATCGATAATAATCAAAAATGTTTCTTGAGCAGTAAATCATCATATTTTCATGATTTCTGAAGATCATGTGACACTGAAGACTGGAGGAATGATGCTGAAAATACAGCGGAGCATCACAGAAATAAATTACAGTTTAATCTATACTCACTAAGAAAACAGTTATTTTAAATTGTAATAATATTTCAAAATTTGTATCATTTTTACTATATTTCTGAATTACATAGACTCTCAGCCATTAGCGTGACTCTCCCCACTAACTTTGCTGCGTGTGTGTGTGTGTGTGGTGTTGTATTGCATTAGTCAGTGTGAGTCAGTTGGTAAACGCGATCGCTTGTTAAAAGCTCCTCTAGAAACATGTTCCAGCTCTGAGCGCACGACAGCCGAGGAAACACACACACACACACACACACACACACACACACACACACACACACACACACACACACATACACAGAGAGAGAGAGAGAGAGTCACGACAGCCAGGGGCCTGGAGCTCCACTGCTGAGGAAACTCAAGAAGGCCGGAAAACACACACACAAACACACACACACACACACACACACACACATAGCCTGAGGTGTGTGTGCCCTCACATGATGTCATCATCCACTGGTGTGTAGCTTGAACCCTGGGGCTCTTTTGGGCTCAAACCCGTCCCGTGTGAGACTCTAAAACGCCGTGATGAAGGAAGGGGATGAATGCTGGCAGCTGCTCGCATGAAGTGGAACAGTAACTTTAGGAAAATTGTAGTTTCATAATTCGCTTTATGAAATAACGTGAACCATCCGTTAGCAGTCACTTCTGTGTAAGAGATCCTGGAGCTGAAATACGACTAGAGCTTAATTTCCATTTGATCCCCTATAGTTTAAAATGTGACTAGTTTAAAAGGTTTCCAAGACGTTTTTATTTACTAGTGTACAGAAGTTTCTTCTGCTCACCAAGGCTGCATTTATTTGAACAAAAATGCAGTAAAATCAGTAATAATGTGAAATATTATTAAAACTTAAAATAAATGTTTTCTATGTGAATATCTGTTAAAGTGTAATTTATTTCTGTGATGCTCCGCTGTATTTTCAACATAATTCCTCCAGTCTTCAGTGTCACATCTTCAGAAATTATTCTAATATACTGATTTACTGCTCAAAAAACATTTCTGATTATTATCAATGTTGAAAACAGTTGTGCTGCTACATACAGTATTTTTGGGGAAACTGTGATACATTTTATTTTGTAGGATACTTTGATGAACAGAGATTTAAAAAGAACAGCATTTATTTGAAATAGAAATCTTCTGTAAGATCAAAAAACCTACTCTAATTCGAATATGAATGTATTGATCAGTGGTTCTCACTTCCAGTCTATTTTATTTTAGAAACATTTTATTTAACTATTTTATTTTGACTAATTAATCTTGGTTAACTACAATAATCACTGGTCCATACGATTTGTGTGCGGTATTTGAAGTGTTCAGAAGGCAAAAGACAAAAAAAAATCTAATGCCATTTTGCATCAAATACATCAAATCTGGAGTAATTCATCCTTACTCCAAAACGGTTTATCCACTAATGAGATTTGAGATCTGAGCCAGATGAGAAAAGTGACTTTAGCTTTGCTTTATTCCTCATAATTTTAACAATATTTATATTTTAATGGTGTTTTTGTCATTTTTAAAGACCGTTTTCCATTATTTGGAAAAAAGCATCATGAACATTCTGCTAAACATCTCCATTTGTGTGGACAGTATTTCATTTCATGCACGGTACGTTTAAGAAAACCAGTGTAAAGTGATGAAATGTGGCTCAAAAGAGTCATTCCACCTCAAACAGATCGGACTGAAGCAGATGCCACAGCTACTGTTACCCTCCTACAGACAAACAGAAAGAGAGAGAGAGAGAGACATGAAAGAAAGACTGAAGGTGATGACATCAATGTAATTGCATAATTGCACACACACACACACGCAGGGTAGAGAGTGTGTGTGGCCCGCAGCAGCGCTTTGATGTGTGTTAGTATCATGTTAAATGATGAGGTGGTAGTTCAGGAGATTAAATGTGTTTTACACACACACACACACACACCTCAACATCTCCGAAACACAGATTGCACTCTGCACGACTCTTTTCCAAAACACACCAGGAGACCCTCAGATATTATGCTTTACAAATAGAGACAAACTCTCTCTCTCTCTCTCTCTCGCTCTCTCACACACACACACACACACACAGCTCCAGCTGTCCTGTATCCCGTTGTGTGTTTCCACGATGATGGAGAGAGATTAGCTGCCACAGCAACCAGCACACTTTTCATTTCTTTACACTGCCGATGGAAACTTCTTTGGAGAAAAAGACAGGATTGTTGTGGAAAACAGTGTGTGAACTAACACAGTGAAGAGCAAACAAAACACACTTTTATCAGATGGTACTGTAATCATATCAGACGGTGTATAAAAGTGTCTTAACAAGCCTGAGACAAGTCATTTATTTTTATAGTGCTTTATGAGACACAGATTGTTGAAAAGCAGCTTCAAATTAATAAGCATAAAAATATCAATATCAATTAATGACGTGTAAATCTGTAAAGTGCTATAAAGTGTGTGTGTGTGTGTGTGTGTGTGTGTGTGTATGTTGTTCAGCTAAGTTCAGCTCAAAGTTGGTTCAGTTCAGTTTTCTTGATGTCAATTTTGATTCAATCAATTAAATTCAAGTGTAAGTGTTGCAAAGATCTTGAATTATAAAACGGAAAGGATTCAGCTCAATTTGGTCCATTGTTGATTCAGTTTAGTTCAATAAGTGTCAATGTTGATTCAGTTTAGTTCAATAAGTGTCAATGTTGATTCAGTTCAGTTCAATAACTGTCAATGCTGATTCAGTTCAGTTCAATAACTGTCAATGCTGATTCAATTCAGTTCAATAAGTGTCAATGCTGATTCAATTCAGTTCAATAAGTGTCAATGTTGATTGAGTTCAGTTCAATTAGTGTCAATGCTGATTCAATTCAGTTCAATAAGTGTCAATGTTGATTGAGTT